>NW_026695435.1:0-68875 GCF_029851405.1 Lichtheimia ornata | reverse complement strand
TGCTTGATGAGTCACTACTCATACACGCTACCTTGTTACTTTCGATACAGCAAACTTAGTTTGGGTGCCATGGTCTACGTCGGGTGCTGAAATTGACATGGTGCATGATTTGATATGGTGCAAATAGCAAGGGAACCGCCCCCAACTCCCATGGTGGTGATTTAACGGCTTCCCTACCTACAGGCGCGTCAATGTGAAGAACAAGTGATAGGTATCAGGCAAACAAAGCTCGAACAAGATGCCCCTTATCGCATTGGGAAATGGTGTTTGGAAGACAGAAGGATGGAAAGGTCTCAGACCAGGTGTGTCAAGTGTCTTACATTCTGGTGTGCAACGAGCTGAGAGGGATGGCAGGTGTGCTATGACCTCGATAGATGAATATTATATGTCACAGGTACGTGCTATAACTATCTCCATTAAACAATCATCTTTTCATGGCCTTCTCATTCTTTAATTAGATATGTCATCGTTCCCATTGCAAAACCATGAAAAGGTTGAAGATCGGCGACAATGACTACAAGCTCAACTCCTTCTTGATTTGTGGAAATCAAAAGTGCAAGACTATCTGGAACCGCGACATCAATGCTTCGAAGAATATTTTTCTGGATCACACGTGCAATGATAACTGATCAAGGTCGGCCAGATGTGTTCGTGTGCAAATAAGCAAATCCATGATCAAACCCAAATGTTGGCTGGCCATATCTAATGATTTCAGGTTCCTATTCCAGCCCAGTATCAAAAACTAGTGCTCTATAGCTATATTGGTTAATGATACGTAATACACCGTTGAGCATAAAAGTCACGTGAACCATTTGCTATTAGAACCTTTCATCCCAAGCTTTCAAATTAACAATCTTTATCTATTATATGTGTGGTACAGATGCATGCTAATACAATTCTTAACACCTTAAATCCACCACCTTGAAGGAATCATGGGTCATGCGCACATGTCCAGTATCATTATGTGTATCCTTTACAACAAATTCAAAGTTAGACATGCGCTAACCGTTATGATCATCACTTACAGTGTATATAGGTTTATCAGGATGTGGATGAAAAGCACCCCGCTCCCTGCAATTGCTAATGAGTGATAAGCCTGGTGGATCTGTCAACCGGAATACACCAACGCTAAAGAACCATGTTAAAAATGGGTCCAGACAAAGCTATTTCCTATTTCATTGTACCTTGGCTCGTGTTTTGGGGCGCACACAATGGCAATGGCTTCAGGAAGCATGATCTGATAGGCACAATGGGTATGAAGATCCAATGAACTCAGGAAACAGGATTGTGAAGGATGCGTCTATCATGCAACGTTTTAGTATATATAACTTTCGCTCTCCTTTAACTCAATCTTACATGTATCCAGCCCAATGTCAACAAGTCATGGGTATCTTGATACTCAAACACCTCTTCCTCATTTTCGGTGGTGCATGTATCCGGGGTGCCTGATTGTTTTGGAATAATAAGAGTGGTGATCGTAAGAGTGTTATTTTTCTAACGATCCAAAGGTTAATACACTTGATATCCTTCCATAATCTATATCCTTCCTTTACCAAAGAGCCACAAAGGATACCACAAGTCTCAATGTTTTTGTCCGTGTTGATCCGAGCAATTCTCAAAAACTGTTCTTGTATTCCTGTAGGCACATATAATGTACGAAGAGGTTCACCACTTTCAGTTGTTGCTAAAACAAGTGCATTAGATAAACAGTGACCAGAACCGTTTGCAATATCCCTACCTAATTCAACAGCCTTTTGTTCTTCTAGCTTGATCTTTGGAGGCAATACTGGTGCACGTGGAGATACTGAATTCGTCCTGTCTGGCAATGGTGGTGGCATTGCTGGCTTCGGAGGGAGTGGTGGTGGTGGGGCTGCTGGTGATGGTGATGATATGGATGATGATTCATAGGAGATGCGGCTATCACTCTGATTGCGAAATACATCATGCGATGGGTATCGTGCTGGCAGTGGTGGTAATTCGGCTGGCCTAGAGGTATAGTCCTCCATTAGTGCATATTCAAGCACACAAATCACCCAACTTACCTTGATGATTGTTGGTGTTGCTCGTTGTGATGACCAATACCTGCTACACCACTCAAGGCTTTTTGTACTGACCAATCTTCTTCCTCCAATAAGGTCTTGTCATTGTCGCCTTCCTCCTCTTCCTCTTGTATCTTGTCGGATGAATATGCCCCGTGGTTGCTTTCTTCTTCCACTTGGATCTTGCTGGATGAATATACTCTGCGCCTACTTTCTTCTTCCTCCTCTTGCATCCTTTGCAATCGTTGGTTGTGTTCGTGATAAGCAGCATCCAATCGCGGTTTCATAGTTTCCAAGGCATCCAGCGCTTCGAGACAATTCTACCCATCCATTAAACACGTGATACCCAGTCAACGCGGTTGCCAAGACCTTACCAACTTTATAATCTTGATCGGTTTCTTGCTGTCAGGGTGCTTGTATGCAGGATGCTTTGGTAGTTCATTGATGCCCAGACTATAAGCTTCATTGAGTTGTCGTGGTATATAAACGACGTTAACAAGTAATACTTTGTATATTTAAGGTACAACACGTAAGCGTTTTCAAGATCGCCTTCGGTTCGATACACTCTTGCTTGTCGAAGTAACAATTCTGCCGACCGAAAATAGTGCTTAATGTTGATGTGAGGGTTGAATTCTGGAATGCCGAGTTTATTGAGTTCAGCTGTGGTGCGTGGTCGTGTGTGTGTCATTATAGAAAAGGGTTATGTACAATCAAAGAGCGTGTGTGTGCATCCCGACGAGACGAGGTTTTTATTTCTTATGCCATATTTCATCAAGATTCTAAATTACTCCTGACAGCTTTCAGAAACTTGGATACACTTTCTTCATTGACAGTAAACTGTGATTGCGATTGTGATTGTTGTTGCTGTGGATCATTCCTCCGCTTAGCTTGTAGCTGTGCACGTCTTGCATGAATTCGCTCAGCGTTCTTTTGTAACATGGCCTTCCTTCGCTCGGCCACACTTTTCGCATTCTTTCGAGCCATCTCTGTTTCTTGTCTAATCTCATTCAACCTTTGCATTTGTTCATCACGCTCTTCGTCGTCGAGTGCAAACTGATAAAAACCGACGCCTCGAGTGCGCACTTCTCTCGTAGAATCATAATGTCGAATGCTAGCTCGATCTGCAGGCTCAAACTTATCATCATTCATCGGTGGTGGCGGTGAAGGACTACGTGAAGGACTTTGCGATGGTGATCGTTCTCGTTGCTGTGGTAATTGACTTTTCCGTATTGTTCTGGTGCGTCCAAATTCATCCTCATATTCCACCCATGGATCATCATCATCATTAACTTCTGGTGTTGATATATCCTTTTCCACTCTTGTTTTCCTTTTCTTTGTGTCTTGATGTTCCCTCTAATGAACCATTTAGTCTCATGGATAACGAGTTACCCCATTCTTTGTTTCTTACTTACCTCTTCCCAATATTTACGATCAAAGTCAATCAAGTATCCTTCTTCTTCATCATCCTCATCATCTGAATGTATCCGTTTTCGCATCTCTTCATATAACCTGGCTTTGCGTTCCAACGTCTCTCGGCTTCGTTCAAGCGAATGGCTCTCGACCTCGTCGATATGCTGCACCTCGTCTCGTTTAGACCTTGATGATACGCCTTTGTTTTGTCGTGCCCACACAGTGGGTTTCTAATACTAATGTTAGATAACCTCCATGCATAATGATAAACCCTCTCAATACCTTATCTATAGGTCGGTTGGAAGCTCGTCCATATTTCGCTCCTGCTCGTATACGTTGAAATTCTTCAGTGTGCTGCGCCAATTGCGCCTTCAGATCGACAACCTTGAAAGCGATTTTCTCCCAGTCAGCATTCCAAGGCTGAACAATGGTATAACACTTACCGAGGATGAGCTAATGTCAATTGCTTTGCCTTTGGGTGGCATTTGGTTGTGGTCTGGGATACGGAGTGTGGATGGACACCTGGATTGGAATTGCAGTGATAGGAGTCAGCGTTGGGGTTGATGATTTTTGACTGCAGCAGACCCATCATCTATAGAATATCATTCAACTTGATATACATTGTTATCTTGCATGATGGAAAAACCAATATTCAACCAATTTGTCATGTTCAAAGCTATTCAAGGGATGAGAGTGGAATGTTGACCCAAGTGATACTCGCATTTACCTACGGGCATGTTGATGATTATTTGGTTTGGATTGAATAAAGGCATAAAGACGAGGCGTCGGAAATTCAAGCCGAGGCGAACTCGCGTACCGTGTCTTCCTCACTCAACCCGTTTCTTTTCCTGCAACATGAGCGACCTGTCCACTAGCTATAAGCTTCAGCCTTTTTTACTCTTGTCAAAATCGGTCAAGGGATCAGCCAATGCAAAGTTGATCAGTGATGCGTTGGCAGCACCTGGTGTATACGTCTTTTCAGAGTTAGCGCAGGCACCGAATGTGATGGAGGTATGCTACAAGCTTCCAATCGAATGCATAACAAATCTCATTGTCCCTTCTTGACAGGCATCAACACTGCCCGAGGTAGCACCTTATTATGCTTTGCTCAAGATATTTCTTTATGGAACGTATAAGGATTATTCAGGTAAGCTCTCTTTTCCCTCTTCCTAATGGCATCGATGCATATGTGTAACAAATGCGATCTACTCGGCAGCACAACAACAACAGCTTCCACAATTGAATCCTACACAAAAAGCCAAGTTGAAGCATTTATCCATTGTATCACTTTCTGAGACGAGCAGGGTATGATATGAACAAGCAGGGAAGTATAAACACAATCATTGACATTTGAGACGTATCATCGCATAGACACTTCAATACACGCTATTACAAGAATATCTCGATATACCCAATGTCCGTGAGCTTGAAGATTTGATCATCGATACATTCTATCAAGGCATCATTGTCGGCAAACTCGATCAGCGATCACAGCAATTGATAGTTGAAACTACCATGGGTCGTGATGTTTTGCCGGAACAGCTGGATCGCACCATGCAAGCACTTGAAGATTGGTCCACTCAAACACGCCTCGTTCTGGAATCCATTGATAATCAAATTCGAGAAGCGAATGACGCATTGAAGAACAACCAGAATGAACGCCAAGAATATGACAATCAAGTTGAGCAAGTACGTCGTTCCATTCGTGCGAGAAAAGACAACATGGAAGATGTTGCTTCCTCCTTTCCTTCCGATCCAGCAAACAGCAATGTACGTGGAAGGCACCAACCTATGGCTATCTATGGAGAAGAAGATGCATCAGGAAGGGCCAAAAAGAGGTAAATGTAGGAATCGCCATACCATCCACCCAGATTCTGCTCTAATCGTGTCGTCCACAGGGGCGTGAAAAGATTCATGGTAGGACGACCTTAGAGTATGATGCACGTACTTTGTCTCTTCCTCCTTATCATTGTCAGCTTTTTACGTACACTTTATTATGTCCGGAGCATCAGTGGCTATAATAAAACCTTGCATCATCTTTACTAGCGTCATTACTTCTTGTATGTCACTTATGGGAATAAAGTTTATATCATGGATAACTCATTCTACATGCGTTGAAATTCTCAAGATCTCTCTCTCTCTCTCTCTCTCTCTGCTTTCCTCTTCCGGTAAAAAATGACATGCTATAGCTGAAATGAAACACCTATGTTTGCCACATGAAACAAATTAAAATGATCCATAAAGTAATAACATAGGCGAATTTTCTTGCCTTTGTCTTATACGGATGTTTCCTAGGATTAAACTTATCACCTTTGATGCGTATAACACACTCTTTAAACCAAGAGGTAGCACCACTGCACAGTATGTGAGTTCTTGCCAGAGCTGCATCGAGTCAGAATGCTATAAAATTGGATTATAGATTCACGAAGCGTCACAACTGGGGATCCATGTATGCCGAGATAGGTTAACCAAAGTATTTGGGCGAGCATACAAGGATCAAATGACACGTCATCCATTCTATGGTTTCCAAGAAGGCATGAATCCTCGCAAATGGTGGGAAGAATTGGTATACGACACATTTGTTTCTGCTGGAGTTCCAAAGAAAGGTAGGCGGATGGTTGGTTAGCTTGTAAATATGCAATCATCTCAACAACCTCAGAGCTGGATCCCAAGTTCAATTTATTGTTTAACTCCTTGTACGAACGCTTCACAAGCGATCGTGGTTATTCGACCTTCCCTGACGTACATGATACTCTTGTTTATCTCAAAAAGCAAGGTATTTCAACGGGTGTTATTAGTAATTCAGATGAACGATTGTGTACGTACATGATATACTTTGAAACGATCGAATTATTTTCTCACCTTGTATATGTATAACTCATGCAGCAGACGTGTTGCATAATCTGGGCATACGACCGTATTTTGATTTTGTGCTACCCAGCTACCGTGCTGGTTATGAGAAGCCTAAAAAAGAGATATTTGATCAGGCTTTACGAATAATGCATCCATACAGCCCGACGCGGCCTGATCAAGCATTACACGTAGGCGACGATCTTAATGCTGATTATAAAGGTATCAGATGATGGTTGCATGTACGGTAGTTGGGATCCTGTATATACTAATCAACATGGTGCAGGAGCTCTTAACGCTGGTTGGAACGCATTATTGCTTGAGAGAGGTTAGTTAATGTTGCATCATACGATTGACACAGGCTCACAATATTTATGCAGGAAAACTTTCATATGAAGATACACCTTCTATGCAATCTGATCAAGATGGTAGCACAAAACCACGGTCGATTATGACTTTGCATGATCTCCCCCCTCGTCTACACTCATTTGGTAAATAAAAAAATGATTGTCGAATATATAAAGTTGGGAATGGGGCATAAGCTTCTTGTCATGAAGTCAGGGACAATGTGACGTCACATCCGAATCTCGACAGCAGTGGGACTGAGAGGTCAAAAACAATTTCTGGCGGTACAAAGCAAACCAACCCACAGATTCTTACCGCCATGGCTCAAGGTAGAGAAACGAAAACGAACCCATTCACTACAACGTTCGCATTGACTTTAATCTACAACAGAAATGAAGGCAAGCCAACAAGATATGAACAAGTCTCGCATTCCTTTGGAATATCGGGATTACTGTGCCCATCTTCTCATCCCACTCAACAAGTGCCGAGGCGAAACTTTCTATCTTCCATGGAAGTGCGAGAACGAGCGTCATGCCTATGAAAAGTGCCAATACGATGAGTAAGTACAAGTTTGGTATATAAAGACGTTTGACTTAAACGCGTGACTATAGTTACAAGCGACGTATGCGTGAACTCGAAAAGCAACAGGACGAGTAACCTAGATACGACACCATCAATATCAAAAAAGCGAATAGATCCTGGCATTTGTTGATAGCATATTATGAATGATGATGATGGGAAATGCAGAGTATTTCACGTGACATGACATTGGATGTTATTACATACGACAATAATTGGGAGTTATCTATTCTACGCAAGACGATTCACAGCTATCCTATCAGCTTTCTATGCAACGTGATGTACGACTATAGGTTTCAAAAGGGTGATACTATGGTCCGCATAGGTTGGGATCTACACAAAATCATATTAGATGGTAAGCGATGTCTACAGTAGTCTGCATTGAAGAGCATTGCTAGGTGTACGACATATTCTGAATCGGGGGGGGGGGGAACGGCATCCCTTCATCATTTTAGCACTTAAACCCGGTATCCCTCAGATGCCCAATCATATCCTTTACATTAAAGCGCTTAGGCATAGTTAGAAATACACTCTTTATAAAGAAGCCTTTGGCAAACTCTTGCTGCTTAACCATCTTGCTATATACATGTATACATTTGTCTTAGCCCCTTTGGTGAAAGGAACGGCATGTAATTAGAGGCACGACATACAACACGAGAGGAACAACATATAACATCTGTTCGAGTCTTGGAAATCAACATGGTATGATACTTTGATAAAACGATGCATGGACTGATAAAGTGATGGGAGCATATACCATGATTAAATCTGAGGAGGCTACGTGTAATGTTGTCTACGCATAGATCGGCCAAATTAAGGTAGTAGATGATAAAATCTATTAAGGAAATCAATCACTTCTTGTACGGCTAATGCACATCACCATCGTACAAAGGTGACTCACCATGTTGTCAACCTACTCTCAATATTGGTACGCGTGTTCAATAAGCAGCGAGAATGATCGGACCACCTTTGATATCAGCAATCAAGCGTCACCTGGCATTAATGCGCAATCGTACTTTGAACAACACCCCCTGTATAGGCGATACGCAAAACACGCATTTCAACAGTGACCGGTCGTTGCCATCGAGTGTTGCTGACGTGTTTTAGCCGTAACTGCTTGTGCCTCGTCGTGCAAATGTTAACGTTGTGGAGTCAGTGCGAAGGTAGAACTTGCAAGAGACGAACAAAGGAGAAGGCAGCTTGTATTGTCACTGTTGTTGCTGTATGCATCGTGGTATGTAATATGAGAAAAAGTGTAAAGAGAAGGTTGAAGGTTGCTTTATACGATATGAAGGAATGAAAGAAACCTGTGAGGAAGCTTGCTTACGTGTAAGAATGTGAAGGCCAGAAGGCCAATCAAGTGCTGTGGGTCAACATGAAGGACGAAAGCAGAGCAAAGCATTAAGCACCACACGTCAACACTTTCAAACTTATTCGGCCTATATCGTTATATCAACGAAAAGGATGAGCACGAGACATACGGTTGCTTATTAAATGTAGATTCCCAAGTGAATCCATATAGTATATTTCACACAAACAGAGGAGGCAATAAGATATAAAAGTAGTTTATGCATCACACGAAGAGTTCAATATGGTAGGGCGCATCAGGTGATGTACAACTAACCAGGTTCCATTGCTTGAGTCATGTGATCTGCTTTACAAAAGTGCATAGTTGCTTGCTGCATCGCCCCGCGGAGCTCAGTCCAACCTTTTCTCTTCCCATGACGATCGCAATTGGTTTTGAAGGATCGGCCAACAAGCTCGGTGTTGGTATTATACGCCACATTGGAGCCAAAGTCGACATTTTAGCCAACGTTCGAGACACGTATATCACGCCACCGGGTGAAGGTTTCCTTCCAAGGGACACGGCACAGCATCACCGTGATTGTATCCTCGCTGTCATGAAAAAAGCAATGGATCAGGCCCAAGTGAAACCTGAAGACATTGACGTCATATGCTTTACAAAGGGTCAGTAATAGGATACAGACATGTCTTAATGGCTGGCTGACAACAAGGAAACAACAGGACCTGGTATGGGAGCACCGTTGACATCGGTGGCGGTGGTGGCCCGTACGCTATCGCTACTTTGGGACAAACCGCTAGTGGGTGTCAACCATTGCATAGGACGTAAGTTGTACATGAAAAACGTTGAATATCCTTATTAACGCTCGATCATGTTTAGATATTGAGATGGGACGCGAGGTGACGGGCGCTTCCAATCCTGTCATTTTATACGTCAGTGGTGGCAATACACAAGTAATTGCTTATTCGCAGCATCGATACCGCATTTTTGGCGAGACATTGGACATTGCTATTGGAAATTGTCTTGATCGATTTGCAAGAATCCTCAACTTATCCAACGATCCAAGTCCCGGATACAACATTGAACAATATGCCAAGCGGTAAGAGATATCAATTCACAGTATTCAACGTACTAATTCCTCTGATTTACAAGGGGAAAGAACTATATACCATTACCCTACACTGTGAAAGGCATGGATGTGTCATTTTCTGGTATCTTATCCCACATTGAAATGGTTGCCAAGGAAAAACTTCCAACCGGACAAGTAACTCCTGAAGATCTATGCTTTTCGTTGCAAGAGACCTTATTCGCTATGCTGGTGGAAATTACCGAACGTGCCATGGCCCATGTGGAATCTCAGGAAGTTTTGATTGTCGGTGGTGTAGGATGTAAGTGGTTATATACATACGTATTTCTTGGAAGATGAAAACAATCTCACCTGGTTCCATAGGTAATATTCGTTTGCAAGAAATGATGGAACAGATGGCTAAAGATCGTGGTGGCCAAGTGTGTGCTATGGATGAACGGTAAGTGTAGGGATAGTTGAATGGGCAATCGTATACACTAAAAGCCAACTTCTGGTAGATTTTGCATTGATAATGGCATCATGATTGCACACGCAGGGTTGTTGGCTCATCACACCGGATATTGTACACCATTAGATAAGAGCAACTGTACTCAACGCTTCCGTACAGATGAAGTTTATGTATCATGGAGAGAGGATTAAATTCTATCTTTTGCCATTAAAATCTGGGATATGAAGTTGGGGACCTTCAAGCCGTTGGTCGTTGGCATTGGGCTACTGTGTTATGGATTGAATATAGGTGCTGCATAATTTTAGGTTTCCAGCCAAAATGATTAGAACAAATGCTCGATTGCACAAGTATGGCCTTATGCAGCCTAAGCGCGATTCACTTCTTTGCTTTATACTACTACTACCACTACTGCTCACTGTGATAAAGTTGATATTCCCACAGGCTTGGTTTTGCTTGTGAATGTGGGCTTCCCGTGAACAAGGAAGGACGTTTATCTTGTTGTGTGATTCTAATTTTTGTTTATCCAAGGAATCTTTGCTGATGTACAATAACGACACACCATTTAGGGAGGGTCATGTTTATTTCACAATAACAAAACTGATAGAAGCAGCAGCAGTAGAAGGGCTCATTGCTAGTAGGAGACAAAGAATCGCTTGGCAGAAACAAAGAACTGTACTTTGAATACCATCGGCCATTAATTTTGGAATTCTATACGTTGGGCATCATTTGCCATGGACAACATTCCCTTATGTACATTTACAGTATGGAGCAGTTGCTTACTTCAGAATTTCTGTAATCGAGCAAAGACTTATTTAGGTACAGTATGTAACTATATAGCATATTCCCAGGTTCAGCTTAGATCTAGGATGTATGCATCTATTACCCGTTTCTAAGCACACTCAGTCTTTGAAGGGATGTTACTAGTCATTGTTGGGTGAACAATGAGGTAATTGATGATTGGCAAACAATGTTCCATTTACGTGTACTCTTCCTCATTCTGATCTCTATATAAAGCCCACCGAATTCGTCCTTAAAGTCCTTAGTTTTATTCAAGTTTCAAGTATGGATCCGCTACCCCGGCCCACGCCCTTTCAAGTCGTAAACCTTGTCATGGCTAGGGTTATTCTACTTTGCAGATTTCTTTATCTCACATTCTGCAACATCTTTCGTCGCACGGTTTATTTCTTCAAAAATCAATTGAAAAATATCGTACTATCTATTTGCGTGGTGATCCTCCTGGCTATGATAATGCAAAGTCAAATGACTCCTGGTGCTTCTAAACCCACCAAGAAATCCTTGGGCTTGTTTGACAACGCATTGTACATTGGGGATGATGCTATGGCCACATCGTTGAGAAAAGCCCTCGATGCTTTGGATATCGCGTCTAAGAAAGGTATTGATCCTCCCATTTTCGTCATCGGCGACAACAATGATCCCCTATCGCGGCCTATCTTTGTCCGTGTTGAAGACCTCAAAAATGCCCCCTTTGATGTCTTGCAAGAGTATGTCCATCCTCATGCCTACCCATATCCTGCATTGTCGCCAGTGTTTGAACCAGAACGAAGAGCACATCTCCACGCACAATATCGGGGTGGTCTATGGTAAGCTCAGTACCTTCTCGTATCTTCGTATCCCTATCCTTGTAACATCAGGGGCAGCACATTCAAATGTAGTCGGTTGTTCCTTTGTAAGATACCTTTTCGAACCTACGTAAAATCCATTAATAAATCCAGTACCGATGCAGCAAGGTTTCTCTCCACGCTGGGATACACAACCATAGATAATATTAAGCAATGAGATGATACATCCACACTGTAAACGCCATCCTATTAGTGTTTGTTGTATGCTAAATGTGGAAAAAAAAGGTATCATGCTTGTGAGGACCCGCATAATGCACCCTGATTGGGCGGGACATGGCAGCCAAAGTACATTGCTCCAAACGCGCGTCTCCAACACCCCGACAACGCCCATTGCTTGACTATTCCCATGGTACATAGTATTGCAAAGAGATACACGCACGCGTTTTGCAGTCTTTTTAACTAGAAAAATAACAGGATTTCGACGAACCTTTTCCTTCAGCTCCAGTGCGCTACGCATTTGACAATGATGATAGCGATGTTGAGAACGAGGTGGAGCCCAATTCGCATCCGATCAACGTCAATTTGACCTGCACTTTATCCCAACCAATCACTCTTCTTGTCGGTATGCAGGGTCCAGGTAGTGCATATATCGAAGCAATGAATTGTAGTACGCAACATATCGGTGATATCAATGTAAGCAGGGGTATACGGGTTTTATTATAAGGCCAAGCTTGCTTATAGAGAGAGCTACATGATTAGGGTTGTCCTATTCTGCAAATCTTGGAAGATGTTCTCTGTATCCCTTTGAAGAAAAAGGTGGAGCGTGAGCAAGTTCAAGCCATGGCAAAATCGATTGTTGGTTTGTCCAAGTTGAAGAGGTGGGAGTTAATTGAACGAGGGAAAAAGCAATACACGCTAATGGCTCTATCTAGCATTATCATTCTGGATAGCTTGGCAGGAGCAGATTATATCTCTAATACTCGTGATATCAATCCTCCATTTTTGCGTGTTTTGCAATCATCCAATACGCAAATCTTGGTAAGTAATTGTTGACTGATCTGCATAAGGTTTTGTTGTGCTCAAACATGTTTTCTCATCGTAGATTGGAGACCAACTTGAACCTCCCAATATGATCCAAGACTTGACTGCTGCTCTCATCTCCTATGCAAGTACTCTCCTCTCAACTCTCACATGCTTACTTAATAACAATCCTCCTCATCTAGTGTGAAATCCATGATATTCCCGGTTATGTATTGCTCAGTCTGCAAGAATCGTATCTTGGAAAACACATTGT
The DNA here is from genome assembly GCF_029851405.1 of Lichtheimia ornata. Classification (NCBI taxonomy): domain Eukaryota; kingdom Fungi; phylum Mucoromycota; class Mucoromycetes; order Mucorales; family Lichtheimiaceae; genus Lichtheimia; species Lichtheimia ornata. Next base: position 55,940 of record NW_026695435.1, on the reverse strand, counting down.
TACAATCGAAACAGTTGATGCATACGCAGATGGTCTGAAAAAAATTGATATTGCTCGGCTGGGATATGACAAGAGCAAGGTTTACATAGATGAGCAGCCGCAACACCGGTTGTATTTGTAGTATAGTTTGCTCAAAGACGCTTCTAATACATTTACATATATTATACCTAAACATATCGCACACTGTAAGCGTTTCGAAAATACAGTGAAAACGTCGTTATCAATTACTTTTTAGACAGCCAACAAATCACCAAAGTTGCGCAAGAAGACAACGGCACCAGCGAACACGGTCAATGACAAAGCGATGTTAAGATTTCCCTGTCGAACCTCAGGAGCGAACAATTGAGCTTTAAGTGCTTGGCCGAAAGTAGGCTCGTCTTCGGGTTGCTGCAATCGGCGGTCCATTTTGTATGTGTGTATTTTGGGTGAAGAAAGAATTAAATACGCTAAAGCAGACAACAAGCCTATTTTTCACTCTCCATGTGACTGGACTGCATCTGGCAACCCTCCACAATCAGACCCAGTCATGCCATCCTTCTCTTTCTCTACCCCGAATGTATCAGCACACAAAAACTGTTGCCAAGCTCGTGGTCGTACCCAATGTACGTTTGATACCAGCATCCTGCAACAGCAAACCACTGACTAGTACTGTACGAACGGGCACGATGCATTTTGTTATAACCATTCAAACCTTCAACGAAGCGTTGAAAGCTATAACTACGGGCCACTACTATAGTAGAATCTATTGCCTACTCCAGTAGTAGAGGACATCTATAGGCTCATGCCTTTCGTTAGAGATTTTTTGAACTATAAACGGTTCTCTTTGATGAGGATATTGTGACGTCTGCAACGCGAGCCTTGTCTCCAGATCACTCGAGGCATGAGAAATTGAGATCTCAAGCCCAGGCTGCACGTTGTATTCATAAGTCAGATTCTAGGACTTATACCATGGAGGAGTGTGTTAGCATAGTTGGTTTCATTGTAATACTGCATAGCATAGAATACATAGTAAGGGTATTTCCTTTTTGATGCAAGACACATGACGCTTGTTTATCCCATATCACATGTGGTATATCTTTCTCAAGTTTTAGTACTTGTTTTTTTCCCTTTCTTTCTTTCTTATACTGGCTATGTCAGAAGCATCTGTAAGTACATGATTGTTTTACTTGATACTTCCACTAAGTAACTTTGAGGGAATGACACTATTAAGAGCAGCGACATCGCGTGCTATTACAAAAAGGATGAGCTGATAATACATAATGCTTTACTATCATCGTTGTGGTCTCGGATAACAATGTTATTAAGCTCTCCAACAATATCAAGGAATAAATTATCGGTATGTACCGTTTCCCTTCCCCAGAGAAAAGGAACCAAACCTCGTAACTTACTAGGAATTACAACATGATACCAGGATGTCATTCGTGACATAGTAGCCGAACGTAATACCAGCATGGCGGACAACAGCACGGCAATCGAACATATTATACTTTCACTCATTGATAACAAGTGCCTTGCTCTCTATCGAGAAGAACGACTTTATCTGGTCAACAGGAGTCCCCCGTCTTCCATTCAAGGTGTATTTGTGCCACTGGCCAGTTGCTACTCTCCGCGTTGTAGCCCACAACATCAGCTGTGTTACGCACCATCTTGCCCAAACAAAGGTGGCAATCTGCATTTTTCTAACCATGAAGCACATAGCAATTTGGTAAATCTTGGTGGGCACAAATGATAAAGTTGGGTACTAATAGAAACACTTCTTTAAGGATACGAGCGCTTTATCACCTGAAGAGTACAAACGCCAGAATGCCATTGAAGAAATAGTGGTATCGGAGAAACAATACTGTCATGACCTTGAAATCATTTCCGAAGTTTATGCACAACCATTGCTTGATTCATCAGCGGTCATTGAAGAAACCAGGCGTCAAAAATTCCATGATATCGTATTCGGCAATTATGAAGCGATTCACGATTTACACTCCCAAGGCTACAAAGAATTATTAGAGCAGCAGGATCCTATTAGCGGTTTATACGTTGGGTCGATCGGCATTGTCATTTGGAATCATGTTTCTCGTTTGATGGATCCCTATGTGACATACGCAGCCAACCACATGAAAGCAACATTTGTCGCCACAGTAGAAGCAAACAGGAGCCCACGTTTTGGGACCTTTTTGGAAGAACAAAATACGCATACAAATACTCGACGATTGGGACTACGGCACTATTTAACATTACCAACGCTTCGTCTGGGAAAATACAAGTTGCTTATTGAGGCATTACTCAAGTACACTACAGATGAAGCTGATCAGCTTGCACTGGGAGCTGCATTGGCAGAACTCAGTGATATTTTGGAACGCATGAATGAATTGACACGTCAAGCCGAGGTAGAAACACAACGCCTGCGAATCGCGTCTACACTCTTGATCCCAAATCATATTCCAACCACACTTGAGCAAATTCTCCCTGAGAACGCATCGTTATTGCATGAAGGGAATTTAATGCTAGCACGTTCTCTACATTCTTGGACAATGGTACCATGTCGTGTTTTTCTATTTACACATCTCGTGGTGGTCACACGACCTCGGTTCTCGGGTAAGCATGAGGAATTTGTAGTGGCAGGACATCCTATACCATTACATATGTTACGGCTGAATCTACCACGTATCTACGGTGGTACTGTCACAGCAGCACCAGTGATAACATCGTCATCACAAGATCAAACGGTTACCGGTCTTTACATTCGTGCACGATTTCGCCGCCTTCGGAACAGTTTGCGGCATTCCAAGACATCACCATCAGATAGCAAGCAACACATTGTAGCACGGCGCACCTTACCAAATACGACTTCCTCTCGGGCAGGACCCAGGTACCGTATGCTCGCGCTTTCCCATCTTGGACTCGGCGATTGTTCATTTTACCTTGCTTGCCCTACGATCGAAGAAAGGGAAGAATGGCGTGAGCTACTATGTAAAGCTATACAAGACGTGCAAATTAACAGTGGTCCTATCTCATTGAGCCCGTTATGTGAGGTGGCTACTGGATCCAGCAATCGCCAGTCCGCTATTGTAGTTGGAGGTAGTGCAATGTTTCCCACCGGCTGTGGTCGGATATGGTGCACTCTACCTTTTGGTATGGCAAACTGAAATGACACATTTACTAGCTCTAGCTGAAGCAAAAGTCAAGTAGATCTTTCGGACGGCTCATCTATGCTCGCTCTTGGGACGCAGTATGGTATATGGATTGGTCCTCGTGATGGCGTATCACATGAATTTCAGCTGGCAGTTGCCCAAGAAGACTGTAGACAGCTGGCCATTTTGGATAATACGGCTCTGGTGGTACGCACAAAGCGCTCTGCACTAATGGCATACGATATCCAACAAGTATCTGTGACAGGTTCACATCACCGATGGGGCTACATTCATCGATCATCTGTCATATCATTTGCAGTTGGCACTATCTACAACACACGTGTCCTTTGTTATCTAATACAAAAAAGATCGTGCACTCTCTTGGTCATCATGCAGTATAAGGGGGAATGGTTCCGTAAAGCAAAGGAATACCGATTGGAGTCTCGCGATACATACCATATTCAAGTTGCATACGATGCGGTGTTTTTGCAGTCCCCTAGCCTTGGCATTGGACGAATCCACAATGGACGTTGTGAATGGAAGAAGGTCACAGCATTTCCTGACAATGTGATAGGATTTGTGCCATTCTCACGTGATTCAGGATATGCATATGACCTACATACGGCTTGGAATATTTGCTTTCACGATTATATGAATCCCGTTTCGATCCAGCCCAAGGTTGGTTTTGATGCGCGACTGCAAAAACTTGTAATCATCTCTCCATATTTGATTGGTTTTTCACCTTCAGTGATCGAGATCCGACATATGGAAACAGTAAGTCTTATTACATTCACATCAGCTGTGTACAGGATATTGATATTGATTTATGATATACAGGGGAAAACGGTTCAAGTCTTAGCCGGTAACCATATTAGATGTGTTCACACTTCATACGACGACGATTTGCAACGACCAGTTATTCACGTTAGCATTCTTCACCATGAAGATCACATTGTTCGTATATACAGCCTTTTTGCTCGATAATCATCCTGTGTAAATAGTATTTCTAAGATCTACATAAAGTGCTTGCGCATGAAACCCGATACTGTCTCAAAGACAACCAGAAGGATACCACCACTATAATTCAGGTGTTAAATAATTTCTGTGCATTATTGGTGAATATCGTCACTTACCCAGGACCAAGACGAAGTACTTTAGCTGTAAAGCCACGGTACAATGCACCAAATCTATAATTTGGTTTAATACCCTTATCTTCATTTTTCACTTATCCAACATACCCTTCTTCCTTTGCGACAAGAGCGATTGATGGCAATGTCCAGTTGTACTTTTTGGGACCTTGGCCAGTATAGCCCTGGATTCTGGTTTTGACAACATCCATAGGGGTATTCAGCATAGTGCCAAAGGTACCGCCGATAGTACCAGCAATGAAGTTATTGACGAGTTGCTCATTCTTGTTCTAAAAAGTATTAAACGTAAGTCTGACGTTGTAATGCCAATGATTAATAGCCCTTACCTTTGCCTTGGGCAACCACTCCTTAACACCAAAGATGACACCAAAATAACCACCATTCCATGCTGCATGACGCCAAATTGTTGCTTCCAAACCATTGTACAGTGCCAAAGGACCTTCCTGCTTCAAAATCTTGCGAAGTGCATCAGCAGTACCGCTGTATTTGGCAGCCTACCCTTGATTATTTAGTTTTACGTCACTTTTTTTCTCATGATCCACTACACGTACGTTGGCTTTATCCTGCATACGAATCTTGACCAATTCAAAGGGAACGATAAGAACAGCTTCGGTTACACCGGCACTGACACCAGTAGCGATGGCAAGGGGTTGGGTAACCTTCTCCATACCGAAGAGTTTCTTGTACAAAGCGGTGTATTGTTCATTGGCGGCAAATTTGGTGGCACGTTTGGGTGCTTCCACAAGAATAGGGGCAGCAATACCGCGGTACAGAGTCGCGGGACTTTTTTTAAGAGATAACGTTATCTTCCATTGCGTTGACTTACTCAAGTATGCCCTTACCCTTCCTTTTTCACAATATCTTTCAAGCTCTGAAGAATGCCCGTGTTTCCTGAAGTGCTAAGCTGGGCACGAGTCTTGACAACTGTGAACATGTATCAATAAGCCGACCATCATAACGTACCATGTTGTTTCTTACCGTCCAACGGGTACATGGTCAAAATCTCGGAAATGCCAGCAATGGCACCAGCCAAGAATTGAAAGTGGAAAGGCAAGGCTAATGAACGCGTAATAAGACACTGGAATCGCTTTAATGATAACTCTATAGCGACTCACGCTTCTGTGCTGTCTCAGTGGAAGACATGGTAATGTGGAACAAAAAGGGAAAGAGACACAATCAGGAACTAACCTGTGGAGGTCTTTTTGTGTTTCGGGGTTAGCCGGGTATGACTCACGCGCCTAACAATCACGATTGGCCTCTTAACGTTATAATATAAACCCACAATCCATGGTCTATTAGAAAGAGCATTTTCCCTGCAGAACCTTGTTTATATATCCCGTATAACCGTGTCGCAATGGTACGAGTAAACCGAGTTGTTGTACAGGCTACCACTACATACTTAGGTCACATGAAATCAGGTGGGTGGATCGGCACGTTCTGAAACTTAAAATTGTGTTACCACTTGGGATCGCATTGTTACCCGAGATTTCCCAAGATCCACTCCCACTGACTGTAACGGTAAAGGAAAGCGCAGGAAGGAAAACTATGGGTGGAGCAATGGCTGTTTTGAGTGGTGGTAGATAGTGGCAATAACATATCATGCGTGGAGTCAACGATAATAACAAACGGTACTCATCAACTCAAGTCGAAATTTGCATTTGGTGCTATTGGACTTCCCTAAATCCTGGCTTAGATCGTTGCTATCAAATACCGCTTATGTATTATTATCATTGAAAATATGCATAGCAAACGGAACAGCGGTTGTTTATATCACCCTTATACCGATGTTGGGGTTATGGTGACCGTGTGCATTATGTTTATCCATGAAGATACCGCTTACTCCCCCTTCTGAAACGAATAATCATACATACATCCTCGAAGAACGTCTTGTTTTATGGGATCTGAGCACAGCAAGTGATTTGATTGTTGTCATTGTTTGATGATGGGTGTTGCCAGCTTGTTTATTTCAGATTCTGATTTATGCATCGACATGCAATCATGTCAAGGCTCTGCGTGTAGGCGACCCAACAATCTATCAGGTTATCGTCATTCCCAACAAACACTTTATCACTCTTTCGTCATTTTGGTGGTCATAGAAATACCTACACCGCCATGCGCATATAAACAAAGATGTTGTCGCCTATTGTCACACTCCCAGACGTCTCTTCTCTCTCTCCCATCATACTACTTTTAGATTGCTGACGCCTTTAAAAGCCTTGGTGAGTATCATTTTAAACGATATTACTCCGTGAGCGACCCATGTACAAAAGTATTTGCGAAAATTTATAGCGTCGCACTGTTATCCTACTTTCATTGCTGTTGCGCTTAATCGATAACTAGCTCCTTTATCAAGGTAAAGCCTGATCATGTTGCTTGATGAAGCATATACTCACATTCCTTTTGATGTAGCTACCTCCCGAGATGCATATGCAAAGCTGGTGCTGCTGGTAAATAAAGTTTCTTCTCTAAACGTTAATTAATAACAAAAGAAGTTAATGTTCGCACAGAATTTACGCTTTTCGTTGTTAGCCGGCGAATTATCAAGTTGAACGCATTTGTGAAAGACCATCGTGACAAGTTTAAGCAATGACCCAAAGCCCACGAAAGTGCCGAAGAACTGGAGAAGATGTGGTATAAGCGTTTCGTGGAGGTATATATGATATAATGCTGTGGATTCAACAATCAAATAGCTAGCCATCCTATCAGGCAACGTTGCGCCCATGCAACCAGTTAAAGGTTGCTGCATGGATTAGACTTACGTATTATAATCATATAACGATCATTCGATCTCGGACAAGGAGCACGCCCCTGATACTAACAAGTGCGCTCATGCGCTTTAAGAGTGATTGATTTGCTTCTACCCTTGCGACCCCTCATGTATATTTTCATCAATTGTCTCAATGCAAGCTCCTGTCGTACACTATTTTCAATCACCATCATCAAATAATGACACCAATCAAATTCCTTGCTAAGCTCAATTTGAGAGAAGTGATACGTTGTTCGAAGTTTGTGCGCGTGTTAGTTTCAGAATTGAAAGTCGTTGGTATCTTCATCGATAAGCACCGTATGATGCATAAATGCTTCCGACCCCCGACGCCAGCCGTTACATAACAACTTTCCCAGCCATTTCTAACCACAAACACTAATGTTAATCGCGCTTATTATTCATACGGATCAATCACGTGATTTATGGGCCGTTGATGAGAAGTATGAATGGGCGAACATTCGGTGTTGATCTCATGATAACAAAAACGGGGAAGGAGTTGAGCCACCGACAACGACTAAAATGGCGAAAGGTCCTCCTGGGATGTCAGAGCGCTTCTATCCATTCTCTCCATGGCGTTAACTGATGACCCACGCGCTCCGTTGTTATCGCGAAACAGAATTGACGAAGCCGACAATGTCTCACGCAACAGTGCTGATGAAGCGGTATCGAATACTGATTACGGCAGCGGCGTTTATCGATATCCACTCTATCTGCAGCCTGGGCAATTCACTTCATTGGAGAAGTTAATGTTCTTTGTCAGCTCGATATTGCTTATATTCCTTTGTATCTTCATTGGATTGTACGCACGCAGCAGCTTTGGGGATAGTTTACCATCACCTCTTCCATCACCGACTGCTGAACCCACCCCGATACCACCACCTGATAAGGACGAGGTATTATTTATACTACGGCAGATGATGACATATAGCATAGATGCTCATATTCTCCACGTCCTGATAGCATTACTGCCTGGAACCTAGCTGTATTTTGGCATCTGCATATATTCTTCAAGTGAGTAATATAAATGACGGTTTCCAAATGACGATTCTCACGATAATTGTAGGATGTGAACTTGAACATGGATCCATGTGACGACTTTTATGCATATGCATGTAATTATCAAAGCTATGTACCCGCACCATTGTTATTCATGACCTATTTTAGGCAGTAACTGGATTAATGATCGTGTCTTACGCGAGGACATGGCTAAAACGAGCGTGCAAAGCGTTGCAAACGAGAGAACCAAGCAACTACTCAACGAGATTCTCAATCATCCATTCAATGACAGTCATGCTACTCCTCCCCTATCTTCTTTATTGCCACCTCCAGACCGTATCCTTGATGAACAACTATTTCAAAAGTTACGGGATTTCCAACATGCCTGCATGGATGAAGAAACAATCGAACGATATGATATTACGCCTTTTTACGACATGTTTCGAACCATCAGAGATTATTTACCTCTCAAATACTATTATGCAATGAGCTCTCCTCCTCCTCCTCCATTTGTCCATGGTCTCAGTCATGCGTTGATTTATCTTGCTCAACAAAATGTTTGGCCACTATTCGCATTTCATGTGGGTGTCGATCCCCAAGATAGTTCACGTCCAAGCCTTTCCATAGGGCAGGGGGAACTAGGCCTTCCATCGCATGTATATTATAAAGATTCGGATATTTTGAATGTCTACAGTGAAGTTGTAGAGGAGATCTTGAGCACAGTGTTCAGCAGAGACGACGCAAACGAGTTTGGATGGAAAACATGGAGCCCAGTAGCTACTGCACGACGAATTATCAACTTTGAAAAGGAGCTAGCAACAACGCATCATCAGAACATGGAACGATGGTCCCTTGATCAGCTACAAAAGGCAGCTCCAAACATCGACTGGTCGATCATTATTGAAGCTTTATTACCGCGTGGCACGCCCATTCCTCAAGACATATTGATTCCGTCATCAACATTTGTCATTGACTTGTCAGGTCGAATTGTACAAGGCACCAACACACGCACACTGCAGTTATATTTGATTTGGCGGGTTCTCTGGAAATATTTGGATACCCTTGGAGAAGAATTTATAGCACCTCGCCGCAAGTTGGATGCTAAGCTGTACGGTGTTGAAGTACGTGCCAAACCACCAAGATGGCAGACTTGTTTAGCTTACGCTGATCATCCGTTTGGTTTTCTACTGGGTCGTTACCTTGTAAAACGTATATTGGATGATGTTGCAGAACAACAGGCGGATGAACTATTAACAAGTATTGGTCATACCCTTTCTGAACGTATACAATCCTTGGATTGGATACATGTTGAAGATAAGCAAAAATTCCAATACCAGGTATGTCTATATCTCTGAGGAAGCAACATCATTCTCATCTGGATGTTGTTTTTAGATGTCACATATTAATCACCAAGTTGGATACCCGAAATCACATCCTGACACTCGATCCGCTATTTCACTCGCCGAATATTATGCCGATGCTATCGTCAATAAGGATAACTTCTTTGAGAGCATCAGAAGTGTCAACAAATGGCATGTGAAACAGACCTTGGGGCGCTTATCATCTAGTGTCGATCCCAATGCATGGGATATATCACCCCAATACACCGAAGCTTTGTATGATCCTTTACAAAACAAGGTAACGTATGTTAGCGAGAATGAAGTGAAGATCAACTTTAGTAATCTCGTACGGCAGCTTCAAGTTCCTGCATCCATTCTTCGTATGCCTTTTTTTAATGTACAGCTCCCTGAATTTTTAAACTATGGTCAACTTGGAGCGATGGTGGGCCGAGAAATTCTGCATGCGTTCAATGGAAGAGAATGGAGCAATTCAACGACAACAGCTTTCGAAAATAAGGCCAAATGTTTTATTCATCAATATTCCAAGTTTACTATTGAGGGAGAACATGGAGATACCTACCATGTGGACGGTGAACAAACTTTGAAGCAGAATATTGCAGACAATGGAGGCTTGTTGCACGCTTATCTTGCATGGAAACGTCATGTCGGACAAAATGATCTTCCACCAGGATTAGACGCTTGGTCTCGAGAACAATTGTTTTTTATTAGCTTTGCTCGGATGCAATGCAGTAAAAGTACGACACAGAGTGATTTACATGAGGTATCTATACTATTCTTTATCAAGGGATGTTCATGTGACTAATAATGTTGCCCATTTAGTTATCAACAAGTAGCAATGCCCCCAGTCGTTGGCGCGTGAATGGTCCGCTGATGAATTCTAAGGAATTTTCAAAAGCATTCTCATGTCCAGTTGGAAGGCCTATGAATCCTAAAGATAAATGTCTTGTATGGTAGTGAATTGGTATCTGATGTCGTTTTACGGTAGCAGTAGCGTAGTTAGACATTCTAGTTTGTGTTACAGTTGCATGGCAATCTGCAGGGTTCTTTTCTATTCCAAAAATGTCAATATGTAGCGGGGATGATAAAACCATGAATTATCTCTTCTTTCAATGAAGTTTGCGAAACAGTTAGAAAGTGAAGCTGAGGACATTCCCTCCGAGTGGCGACCATATCTCATTCAGTATAAAGCACTCAAGAAGCTCATTGCAAAGGTCGCAGTCGAAATTGAGCGTCGTGGACTGTCTGCTTCTTTTTTACGAGAATGTCTCGGCAACAATTCAGCCAACAATGACAATGGTCCAAAGATAAGATATTATTTCACTGGTAAATAAGCACTCGTACCGGGTCATTTGTATAGTCTTATAACGATTCGATAGGTGAATCTCCCAATGTACATCCCTGCATCGAGTTCATTTACGACCCGAATCAATCCCATGTGGAGGAGCTTTTGGAAAAGATCATAAGCAAGGAAGAAAATGAAAGCGACAACAATACTTGTAATGCATCCAGACCTAAGCTTCGATACAAACGTACAGAGAACGACACGGATTTCTTCACGCTCAGCAAAAAAGATGAACGTATCTTAACAAGTGATACCATGCAACGCCGACAAAGTGCAGCAGCGGAACTATTCCGAGAATTGATGGACATGACACTATCCAGCAAAGAAGAAACAGATCGAATAAGTGATATTACGACTGATGGCGAGGTTGAAATCAGCAACAAGGTGGAAACAGGAAAGGAGAAAAAGGACATGCGTAGTCTCGTTATTGAATTGGAACACGATGATGAATTCTTTGCGACATTAATGACTGAGTTACAACAAGCGGCAGTCCTTCAGGATATGACTTCCCAAAGATTTAAACAAGATGTAAATGAATTGGAGAGGCGCATGGCCAAATTGGTAAGGGTGTTCAAATAGAGAAGTTTACTGCTCCCAACTAACCAATGTATATGTATCTATAGACAGCGCCAAATCACGTGACCGATATGTACGCATGGCGTGCTATTTTCAGTCTTTATATGGATGCCCAGATCTTTAAAGGCAGAGTCGAATCCGACAGATCGATACATTCGGCTCACAAATCCAAAGCGCAGATGGAATGGTTCACACAACAACTTGGGGAACTCAATCTTTTGCGTAAATTCAAGAGTAAAGCTTCCCGAGAATCTTTCGAGCAGTTTATTGCACTCAATACAGAATTGATCACCATGAAACATTATCAGCTTTTGAATCAAACGGCAGTAACCAAGATTTTGAAAAAGCATGACAAACGTAGTGGTCTAAAGTAAGTGGGGAGAAGAGCTTATGATGCAATACATCTCACTGATCCATTTTCTTTAGCGCCAGTACAAGCTTTCCCAACTTTATACAACAGAGTCGATTTTTTAATACCAAGTTAGCAGATATCCTCTGTGCATCCATCTTAGGAAAACTGACAACAATCATACCGCAACCTGATGATTATCGTGAGTTCATGTTGCATTTTCGCTCCAATATCTTGCTCATTTCATGTGTATAGTGTGTCCCGTGTGTATGTCGGTGGCATGGAGACCCATACGTCTAGCCTGTGGTCACGTATTTTGTGTACGCTGCTTAATCAAAGCTCAGAAAAAGAAAATGGATAGTTGCCCGCTATGCCGACACCCTACTGCTGTCAAACACGCAAGCTCTTTAAACTTGGATGTTCCAATGCAGAACTTCTTGAAGCTGTACTTTCCACGAGAAATCAAGCAAAAAAAGAAAGACAATGAACGTGAGCAGGCCATGGAGGATATTCAAGCTATGACAGGTCGTGCATATACCGAAGAGCAGCTAATGCGCATGGGAGCTCATAATAGAGAATGTCATATTATGTAATAAGTAATATCTTATATTGTAATGTAAAGTAATGATTAGTAAACCACTCCTCCTCACATAAAGATACCAGATTCATATTTATATTTCTATGACCTAAACTTTCTGGAAAGATATGTCGAACAATGGTATGATTTAATTCTTGTTTCCTAAGCTTAAATGCGAAAAGATGGTTCTTCTGTCTGTGATATCCAGAGAATGGCAGTGCTATTACGAAATTTGATGTCAATATCAGCGTGGTATTTTTTATGTACCAAACAAAGCAAATACCTGAGCATAAGAAGCCCGCATTGTACTACAATACCGATACCAGGGTAGCAGTCGGCAGAGTCGAGATCGCGCATAATGTACTTTACCACTAGCACACTCTGTGAAAAGAACCTATCAATCCAACTCGTTCTTTGTATTATGTGTGAGAGCAACTTACAACCGCGCCTGCTAAACCACCTGCCATCATAGCAAACCCCTACAATGCCGATATCGGTTTAGTTTCCTGTCCTTGAGGACGACTATCATAAGAATAATGGTACCAAAAACAAGCATAAGCGAGCTTGCCAAGATCCTGATTCGCCCCATGAATCTCGAAGAGAGCTTTTGTCTATCAGGCAGACACTAATATCATGCTATGAGTATTCGTATACGGGTAAACTGCATAATCATGACTCACACAATCATGCCTAGCGTCGTGATAATGCCAGGAACCCAGTCTTCAACACCAAATAACACCTTGCGATCGGTCAATGTGAACGAAAAGCTTAGAGTATCAATGAACATCCACCATCCTAGAGCAAACTGTCAAACGGTCAATCACCCCAGCTCCATGCGACGATGTTGATGTTCTTTCCTTACCAACATGCCAGACACATATACACCAGCTTGACGCCCTTTAGGACCAAGGCAGCTAGAGTTGCAACAGATAAAAATGCTGTGGGTATCGTATCCTTCCATCAAGCCAAGCAAATAAGGAAAAGAAAGGGAAGCAGCGCGCAAAGCTGGTGCAACCAAAGACGTTACGCGATGGCCCATGCAGTGAAATTCCATCTAGTTCTCCATTATACGTTTTATTGTCTGATAATAAACTGCCTAGATGTTAGGGAAGCGGTTTTTAAGGGATGATTTATTACTATGGTACCATCAGGCAGATATTGATAACAGAGACATATTTACATTGGCATTATCACTGGTAACTAACACTTCGCTTGTATTCCCAACACCCATCTCTGGATATACATTGCGAATCATAAGCTTCATAATCATTTCGGCCAATCCAATAACTTATCTTCTATAGAACGGTGCCTGCCGCTAATGGAAACATCTCGAGAAAGACAAACTGATCACTGCATCCAATATCATGAATAGTTATTACACTATATAATCACCTTGAATACATTTTACACGTCTCCTTGGCCCTAGCTACTTGTCAAAACCTGATGCGAGAAGATCGGTCTTATTCTCGTCCTCGTGAAGACGCCGATAGGCGGTCGCGACTCGCGAGAAATCTCGCTAAATAACAAAGAAATAGATCTATACGGATGAATAGAGTTCAACTATGTGCAAAACCTATCAGGTATATAAACGCTAAAGTTGCGAGCTTCACGTCGCACTTCCATGTCCCATCCAGAAAGGTGCGGGATTTCGTCTCGCGAGAAATTATGCCTAATCCTTCAGCCTATTCTAATCACACCTACAGTGGCCGTACAGGAAAAGCCGCCCTAAGCCATAACTTTACAATGAAGCATGGGGGTCTTATTAGAACAAAGTTGTCCGGCGTGGCTGGAAGTAGCTAGTGAGTAAGTGTCAGGTTCGTGGTGGGCAATCAGGGATTTAGCGAATGTCGCCATCAGCCCAAAAAATATTTTCTTTTGGTCGTCGAAAAAAAGGTGATGGGGTAGAGCTGGACGGGGGAATTTTAGAATCGTCGTTGTGGAAGTTCATGTTCACAGACAAGCACGTTTCGAACACGATCAGCAAGTTTTCTAATGACTGGCCACGATTGATGGTAAAAAAAAGTTTTGGCGAACTCTATGTTTTTCGCTTTTAAGTGGTTCCATGGTCACGTGGTCACCTTTTCGACCCCACATCAGTAAAATGTATCCGGCAAAATATAGAGCCGTCGTTGTTACACAAGGCCCCAGACCAAAAAAAAAATTTATTTGCATGTCCCCAAACTCAAAAATATTTGCAGCCTCAAAAATTTTTGAAGATGGTGGTCGGTCTGATATAGGGGTACAAAACGCCCGGTGAGTAGGGTACAAAACGTCCGGTGGGTAACAGTACAATACGTCGGTGGGTTAACCCACCGACGTTATGTGCGAACTGGGCTGTGCACAAATCGTCACCCGATGACTGAATATTTAGACGGTTTTCGTGGATAAAAGGAAGCATTAGGAACATAAAACTCCATTTTAATTACTTATAGTAATATTTAGGCTTAATATGTGCACAAGAGCTTCCCTTCTATGGAATTGATGCAGTAATGTGAGTCAAAGGCATCCGCAAGAGACCCCCTTCTAGAGTTTAATACCACGTTTAGTGCTCAAAGGTGTCCAAGAAGTAATTTATATGAATTTAATAACATCTTGAGGTCGCTTCCACGCATTTGATAACATTTTGGTAGTTTCAAAGGAAGGATTTATTTACAAATAACTGTTTAATGCCGAATAGCCGACGTAATGTAGAAAATTAGTAATATTAAAAATACTCTTGTCCCATTGTAGATATCACTGTTGTTAAAGTAAATGAAAAAGATTAGTAAATCGGCTACAATACATTGGTTGATTAACCCATCATCTTTAGTTATTCTTTACATCGGGAAAATACTTTACCCACTGAACGTTTTGTGCTGTTTGCTCACCGGGCGTTTTGTACCCCTATGTCAGCTAATTTTCTATTTTCTTCATCCGAGCTACAATTTCCTACAGGCCCAAAAGTTCGTCTAACCGTGGCATGCACTAATGTTTACCCGGGGTTTTTGTACATGTATCTTTGACGTGGTAGGAAGGCAGAGACCAATGTCTTGCGCTCTTTGTGCCCTGTTCTTACACGTGATCATTGAGCTTATTACCAGTTAGCAGTTACCATAATTTCTCGTATGGCGAGGAGACTAAGAAATCACATGCTCACAACTACATGACTTGACTTGCCTCTGACCGCTGTGATGCCTTACTCAAAGTTGTCCACAAGGACTGCTTTTATAATTATAAACAAATTTCAGGTCACATTGATTTGTGGCTTGTCGAGAAACAGAGAAAAAATTCGCTCGTGTAGGACAAAGGGACATGTTTCATATCTTCTCTGATCATCTTGGGCCACTAACCAAAGTTGTAGAACAAGAGTAGTTTTATAGTTGGGTTTTCAATTTGAAGGGTGGCTGGCATGTAGAATGCTGAGAAATGAGTAACAGATGTTCATATGGGAGAGATCACGTGCTCAAGAGGTACAGGACTTCACTTGCTTCTGACAGCTGTGACTTCTTAGGCAATGTTGACCACAGTGACTGCTTTCATGATCGCAAAACAAATTTCAGATGCCGCCGACTTGCGACTTGTGGAGAAACAAAGAAAAAATTCGCTCGTGTGGGACAAAGGGGCATGTTTCGTATCTTCTCTGATCGACTTGTGTCACTAATCAAAGTTGTAGAACAAGGGCGGGTTTATAATCAAGTTTGCAATTTAAAGGCAGATTGACATGTAGGATGCTGAGATAACACTAATAGAAGTTTATATGCAAAAGATCACGTGCTCAAGAGGTACAGGACTGGACTTGCCTCTGATGACTGTGACGTCTTGATAAAACGTGGTCACAGTGACTGATTTTATAGTCGTAAACAAATTTTCAGATGCGGTCGACTTGCCACTTGTCGAGAAAAAGAAAAAAAATTCGCTCGTGTGGGGACAAAGGGGCATGTTTCATATCTTCTCTGATCATCTTGGGTCACTAACCAAAGTTGTAGAACAAGGGTGGTTTTATACTTGAGTTTTCAATTTGAAGGGTGATCGACATGTAGAATGCTGAGAACTGAGTAACAGAAGTTCATATGAAAGAGATCACGTGCTCAAGAGGTACAGGAGCTGGTAGCCACATTCGCTGAATCGCTTGTCTTGCATATCAACCTTGATACTTTGTTGATGTACGCCTTTGAACACAAGGAACATCTCTGGCTTTTGGTCGTCGTCGAAAAAAACATTCAAGAGGTTGACCTTGATCTGCGGATCCAATTTAGCTGGTGGCGACATTTGCGAAATCTGCAATTGACAACCCCGATCGTGAAACTTACACACATGGTTCCTTTGGCCCTGATGAGCAACCTTGTTCTCATAAAGACCCCACGCTTGATTGTAAAATTTGGAGATACAGGAACCTTTATGTTTTACCTATGCTGTAAACGTGATGCTATATCTATATGATAGGTGCTCTCTGTTCATTGTCAAGTCGTAGCATGAATATAATAGAGCCAAAGATACAGATAGTCATGTTTGTGTTAAGAGGTACAGCAATTGAAGCCGCTTGCTGTGAACAATCTTCAACATCAATACCCCAATGGCCAATGCCAATGTAACGCCAGAGAACAGAGGTAATGCAACTCAGTTCAAGTGCTGAGAAGGCCCTTGTACAATTTTAGTTCGATCTCTCGGCGAGTCATCCTCCTATTGATTCTTCCCTCATTATCGCCGCCACTCTTGAAGCCATTCGGAAAGTTCACTGGCGTCTCATTCTTCAGCACACTCCATTCATTTCTGCTACCGTTTTTCCCAACATTCAATCCACAATATCCGACCGCATACGGACAAAATAATATCAGCTGTTATTGACAAACAAGATGACTAAACGCCAGTAGTACGAGAGGGGGCTGGGGGGTTCAAGATCGCTCGTTGATGTTTGGCTCGCTCAATCACGCGAGCATACACTTCGTTATTGTATGGAAAAACGCATCCATTGCCAAGACCACCTGACCACGGTACTGCAGACAATATTTGAGACAAATACAATATAGTGTGAGCAAAATGCTGCAAAAAATAACTTACCAAACCAGCCCCATGGATTGTTCCCCATGACTGATCGCCAATTGTCGCATGTTCCCAGGTTCCACAAGCGCTCTGTGTGCGGTGTTGTCACAATTTCATAGTTATGCCCAGTTCTATCCAAATCCACTCGAATTTCATAGGGACGCCGTGAGATATGCTCGATGGTGGTCTGATTCATGCATATGTAATAAGTGTGTACTCCTGCAAATCCTAACAGCGTCATTCCAAATACAAAGCCACTACAATTGTATAATTCGATGGGTTACTATTCCTATCATTGTAGATATCTCTACCATACATTCGTACAGTACTTACAGCACCAGCAAAACGATCCACTGAGGATCTAGAGTCGCGTCCTACGTAAATCAACTGGCATCAGTCCGGAACCTTAACCCCACCACAACTCACTTCCATACATTCTTGGATAGCGCATTTACGATTAGTGGGATGCTACTGCAGAGCGACCATATTGCATACATTGCGCTGTATATCACGAAAAGATAAAAGAACTTGTAATTTCTATGTCCTACACAGCCACTGATCCTATTTCCATGTTTCTCATTATATAAGTATGTAAGATGTACATTTTAGGTAACGAACTCACCATGGACAATGGCTGAAACCATACAGTAGTTATATGGAAATGCGGTATCAGCATATGGAATAAAAAGCCTTATGCATCATGCAAAGTACTTACTGGTCCATCCGCAGAATACATGCATTGCACTCTTTGCAGTGGTGTGTACGATCTGGTTTGTAGCATTGGCAGACGTCGCAATAACGAGGTGTGCCGTCCATGCGAGTGATACACAGTGTTGGAAGGAGTGCAGTTCGTTCGTTAGGTGCATTTCCAACTTCCGCCGCCGTTGCTGATATTTGTGGGCATTGGGTCTTGGGATCAAGCAATCCTGGTGCATAGCAATATCGTGGTATCGGCGAGCCTTGAGACGCGGCCGCAACCTGCTGGTTCCGAGCAGATGTAAGTCTCTCGCTCAGCATCTCTCCTCTACTCTAAATTCGCAGTAACCACTTGCATGAACAGCTTTTCCCGACGGTGCTATCAGAACGCGGGCATAACACAATAAAGCGAGTACACCAAATAGTGATGCAATCGTGATGAAGATAGCTAACAAACGAGTTAGACTAACATTCTTTCTCTATTTCTGTTCGCATATACCTCCTTCGGCCTTGTTATCCGGGAACAATGTGTCTGAGAAAACAAATTGATGAGCCATACCATCCGGCAATTGCGGGACAATGGATTCCATTCACTTACTGCATATCCGAAAAGTGTAAATGTACCATGGATAGACAAAGAGCCCTACTACAAACACAGGAAGGATTATTCCTACCACAGTGTTTCTTGTACGTGGTTCCATTTGCAAAATCAAACTGCAGAGGAGAAGCCCAGCCAAATTGAGCTTGTACCATTTGCGCAATGTCAGTCACTATCATAAGCGATCATAAAGAGTCGTATGTCATGTGACATCGCATGTATCTTGTAATATTGGCAACATACGCATAGTTGACAGTTACGAGTGGAGCAAGAAATGCTGGCCGCTCATTAAGATGTATGGCCCGAGTCAGCTTAAATATTTCTCTCTCTGTAGTTACAATGATAACATTGTCATTATATTGATTTTGGCTGGTTGCTATCCTTCAGTTTGTAGTATAGTAGCCTCTTGCTGCTATCTACATCACTACTAGTCTTTATCTTCTTATCATGATACCATTTTGTTATGATCCTTGAATACTGCTCTACATTTGCTCAACACGCAATGGGAGTCTATATTTACCGGCGCGTGATAATGACGGGTAAATGGATATCCGGTATTCAGGTTGACTTGGAGGACGCTCAGAGCTGTACCCGTTTTTCCACTTTCCCAGCTCTCCATGAAATCGCCTCCTGATTCGCCTGCATTAAGCCCTCGCCCTGCATCGGTTGTCGTTGAGACACTAGGCGCTAAAACGTCAGAGACAAAGGAGGGATTACCTCAGATCAACCAGTATATTTTGAAGAAAGAGATCGGCCGTGGCGCGTTTGGAACAGTGCATTTGGGTGTTGACAAGAACACTGGCAATGAATATGTAAAGTATAGGCCTAGAAACCTGTTCTACTAGGGACTAACATAAAAAGATACGTAGGCCATCAAGGAATTCAGCAAGCAGCGCTTACGTAGGAGAGAACAGTCTGCCATGCTCCGTCGACCAGGTGGACTTCGGGGAAGGGGTAGGGGCTTTGGACCCCGTGTTCCAAGACATGCTCAGAGTAGCGGCAATCCCTTGGATCTCGTACGAACTGAGCTCGCTATTCTAAAGAAGCTCAATCATCCACATGTGGTGAGACTATTTGAAGTATTGGATGATCCAGATAACGATTCGCTTTATATGGGTAAGTTGGGTCAGTGTAGATGAATTTATAGGAATACCACTGACGCTGGAAATGATACTCGAGTAGTATTCGAGATGGCACACAAGGGCGTGCTCATGGATGTAGAGGCAGGTGGAACTGTAACTCCTTATTCAGAAGAGATGGCGCGTCATTTTTTTAGAGACATGATCCTTGGAATTGAATATCGTAAGGATATCCTAGTCAACCAACCGAAGCAGTTCTTGTATCTCATTTTTCTCAAGTACACTATAGCAATATCGTTCATCGCGGTATGTGGTATAACCAGCTTTTTGGCAGAGATAGTTCGCTCATTCAATTATATAGATATCAAGCCGGACAATTTGCTTTTATCTCAGGATGGTGTTTTAAAGTTTGTAGATTTTGGCGTTTCGGAAATGTTTCAAAAGGACAATGATCTGTTGAAGAAATCAGCAGGAAGTCCAGCTTTCATGGCTCCAGAATTATGCACAGCAAATCATGGTGAAGTATCGGGAAAAGCTGCAGATATCTGGTCTATGGGTGTTACGCTTTACTGTTTGGTTTATGGCCGTCTTCCTTTCATCAGCACCAATTTTATCGAGCTCAATTCTAAAATTTGCCATGACCCGTAAGTTCAAGTGCGCAGTGATGTGAAAGAAAGGTACACAGCTCAAACAATAGATTACATAGTGTGGAATACGATAAGAGTACAAACCCAGAACTTGTCATGCTTCTACAAAAGTTATTGGAGAAGGATCCTGAAAAGCGGATTTCTATATCGGAGCTGCGGGTAATGTATACAAACATGGGATAATGCGTGAACTTAAGCTGTACGGTCAAGGTGGATCCCTGGGTGACGAAACATGGACAAGAACCATTGATTTCAGAAGAAGAGAACAATGCTGCTATGGTCACTGAAGTCACTGAAGAAGAAATCAGCAGAGCCATATCCAAGATCGTTCCTGTGTTCATGGTGGTAGGTTACAAAAAGAAAAATGCATGCACCCCTTTCTTTAACCACTTGTACTTGCAGATGAAGGCTGTAAGCAAATTCAAGCGGCATTCAAGATCAATGTCACAACAATCCCTCAGTAAGGTGATGGATAAGCCTTCTTCCCAGGAGAGTAGCGACAGCGATGACATCGAACACCTAAAGACAGAGACCGAGAGCTTGCATATTTCATCTTAATATAGAGGCGTTAGGCAAGCTTTATAGTTGTACAGAAAATAGTTCATTTCATGCACGAAAATCGTTATATTTGATTAGCATCATACTTCTCTCATTTGACCAACTTTTGTTTTCCATAATGTTTGTTAAACCGTAAACGTTGTGTGGCAAATAGCCGTGCTGACTTCACCACTGGTATCGGTTCGTTCATATGTTTTATGGAAGCGTTATTTTGGTGCTAAAAGAGTATCTGCACACAACACTCAAAGTAACAATATCACCGCTATAGCGATAGCCTGCTTCTGAGGAGTAATGTATCCATGTACCATGCACGACACAACACTAACAAAATCTGAGGAGGAGGTGACGAGACACCAGCACTTGTGTCGTGTGGACATCAACGGCGTTGCTCCAGTCCGATTAAAGGGTGCAGGGGCTAAGGAGGTAGCCAGGGGCTCCAGCAACAAAAAGACTTTGGCTCGCAAATAAACGCCGGCTGACTTGCGTAACTCTTTTTGACACAAAATCCATACTGAGAAAACCGCATATGGCTCAGTCTGCTGCAGCTATAACTTATAAATGCCTACCAAGCAGAAGTATTTTCCACAGCTTTCCAGTGCTCCAAAATATGTGGCTCTTTTTTGTGTCTCTCTGTCTGTTTAGTCTCTTTTACTCTGCAGCGGTGGCCGAAACGACTTATGAAGGCGTGGCAACCGTTATGCAGTTTCGACCATTGAAGCAAATATCTTTGGCTAAACGTGGTCATGGTAACGGTACATGGTATTGTGTCGTATATGTTTACTATTACCTACATACAGAATAGCTGATAGGAACTTATTACAGGTATGATGGAAAAGATCTCCTAAACGCTGCTTGCTACGATCGAAACGGGATGCCTAGATGGGATGCAACAATAAACGATATGATAGGAGCAATGGTATGAGCGTGAACGATATATGTCGATTGACTTTTTACTAATTAATACAGAATTCATTATTCAGGCAATGAATGGTTTCGAAGACTGCTACAAATGTCTACGAGTGACAAACAAAAAGCATCGTGATTTGTCCATCACAATCATGGTTGTAGATAAATGCGCTGCATGTCGAGTCGGTAAGTGGTATATCAAAGCATGCAGCTATTACGTACATCTTACAAGCATTGTACTATAGGAAAAGCTATCGATCTCACTCCAGCGGCATTCCAAAGGCTTGCACCTGAGGGTAACCTTCAATTAGGTGTCCTGGACATTAACTGGAGCCCCGTATCCTGTGATCATTTGAACCACCATCCTGAGCTTCCTGATGAATGATGTGGTAGCAGCTGAGAGACGTTCCACCAGCACTTTCAACGGTGTCCAAGCCTACTCATACCTAATCATATCGCACTAGCTAATAATGAGATAAAAGAATAAGAAGAAAAAATGTACTTTACAATCATTGCTGTGATAAACAGGACGTGCTCCTATTAGTCATGTCATATTGGCGCTACGTTTTAATTCTGTGCCGATTTTGGCGGTACAGCCATTGTATCCAAGTAAGCTTGATTTTATTGGTTGAACGCAGACTTGCGCCACTACATTTCTTGCACACGTCTTCGACTTCTCTTTTTTTTCTACTTCTACTCATGGATCAGCAGAAGCACACGCGATCTCCCACTGATTTCCTTAGTACAGTCCTTGGACGGCAGGTTCTCGTCAAGCTGAATTCTGGAATCAACTACCGAGGTATGAAATGAACACATAGAGATGACCTAGCTGAAACCAAAGGGAAAACGCACGCGATTAGGAATTCTGGCATGTCTGGATGGCTATATGAACATCGCGCTTGAAAACACAGAAGAATATGTTGACGGAAAACTTAAAAATCGTTACGGTGATACCTTTATTCGAGGAAACAATGGTATGTGTCGAAAGTAGATAGAAGACATATGACACTGGTATTGACACGCAATCAGTACTCTATATTAGTGCTGAAAAGCCATGATGGCAATAAAGGTGGAATGCATTGATACATTGAAGAGCATATGCAGCATTATTGACACCAAAAAAAACAACGCTTCTACAGGTGCGGGCAGCCTATGGCTCATAGGAACAAAGCTGTGTCCTGTCCGTGTATAATGGAGCGAAGATCTCTCATCTGACATACATAATAGGAGCAAATTTTCACTACCATATGGGTAGAGCACATGATTACTAGATGAGTGGTAGATTTGTAATATCTGTATTTATGGGACAAAATACCATATCTATTTCATTATGATTCTGTTTGCTCGTTGGGCGACTCGCTTAATGATGGTTCCATTGGTGGGCTATAGCCACTGTATTAATACACGTTTTGAAACTTCGATAACATCAGTCATTTTACTTACCTCGGTCGCCGTCCTTTGCCTCTCAAACCCGATAACTTGACGGTTGGGTGATCTGTTGGAGTAAGTAGCTCGAAACTGCATAAAAGTTCTTCGCTCACACTCATGATTGCCCCGAAGTTATCAAATTCCCCGCAATAATTTGGAGCAGAGAAGACAGTGACCAATGCTTTTTCTGCGAAGAATTCATAACCATCTTGAACCACCATATGAGCGCGACAAACAAGATCCAGGTCAAATTTAGCAAGAAACTCATTGACAATACGCTTTCCAAAGCAGTATGAGACACCTCGTTCGCTATCTTCCCAGTCTTCCGTGGTATCCGATGGATCTGACCATAATAGGTCATTCAGCAAACCATATTCTGGTACATCTGTTGGTCGCATAATACTCCTCACATCGTCCAAGGAATTGAGTGATGGGCTCAAACCACCATGCACGCAAAATATTTTCCCTGCTACTAGGCCTGCTATTGGTAATGCATTGAACGCATCAATAAAAGTTTTCCAGATCTTCATGTTTGTCCTTCGTTTGCACTCATCGTAAAACCCGTAGACTGGAGCACATTAGTATTATTGTTGTCGTGAAAGAAAAAATACGGTTTTACCTCGTGTAACATTGGCACATTCGTGATTTCCTCTGAGGACAAAGAAATTCTCGGGGTATTTGATCTTGTAGCAGAATAATAAAAGGATGGTTTCTAGACTTTGTTTGCCTCGGTCCACATAATCTCCAAGAAACAAGTAATTGGACTCTGGTGGAAAGCCGCCCTTTTACACATAAAAAAAGTCCGCGATCAGCAAGCTTCGATGCATGATTTTAAAGGATCGCTTACCATTTCGAATAGTCGGAGTAAATCATGATACTGGCCATGAATGTCGCCTAATATTTTGACTGGAGGATTCAACTCTATCATCGACTAATGCATGTATAAGTGTAAGGCTTTGATAGCAGTATAGCTTTCTTACCGGTTGGCTAAGGAACACTTCCTGAGCTGCTTTGCAGATGGCTGCGATCTCGGAATTCCGAAAACACACCGACTTGTGGATTTTTCCTTCCATGCCAACCTCCAGCAACCGCTTGATGCATTCATCAATATCCAAATTACTTCCAATGGAGCGTACTGAGCTGGTGGTAAGTTGATTCTGAGAGGATACGGTCAATTGATTATAGTCAAGCGTCTGGGACGGGTCGCTGTCGCTGCTTTGTATAGGAGCTTGGTGATCGGCGAAGACGTCTGAAATGGCATTGCTAGAATTAGCCTGTGCCGTGTTGGAAGGTAATGGCTGAGTGTTGTTCGCATTGACAAGTATAGAGTTGAGTGAAGTAGTCTATAGCAAACGACAAGTGTCAGTGAAAGGAAACAGAGATTTTCAGTAAAGCGGGATAGTGTATTACTGTATTGTTCGAATATTCATTTTCGGGAACCTCTGAGCGTATAATGCTAGGACGATCTTTACGCTTTTTTGAGCTGATGTTTCCCATGGTATGGAAGCGAGAAGTTTATAATGTGAGACGTAAAGAAAAGATCAAAGAAGGGAAATTGAGAGTAACGGGGGTTTAGTCAAAGAATTTGGATAGTATTCGAACTGATGTTTCACTCTTTCAACGTGTTTCCTACGCCAGTACTCGGCAGCTGACGTTCAGCAGGCAACGACAATTCTTCCATGCAGGTATTGCCTTCTTTAACAGCGGTTGCAAGAATGCCTAATGTAATATCTGGAATTCTCCTATTTCTGGTCACTTTGATCTGTGTAAAAGCAGGTTGAATGATACACCCAACCAACACATGTAGTTGGCTAGATTGAGGGATCATTCTGGCTTCGCAAAAGCAGTAGCTGACCCGTATTTATAGTATTTTAGACTATGGTATTATATCACAACAAGGAGGCTTAAGCGGAAAATGGATGACTATATAGTGCTGTGAGTGAGGCGCAAAGTGGCAAAAGACGATCAGAATGGCAGATGTACCGTTTGTCGGAAGAAGCAGAGGTCACTTTGTAGACAAAATCATCGGATCGACCGAAAGGACCTGGTGCACCACAATTACTCATAACTTGAGATTTTTAAAAGGGATTTGGAACCTTGACGAGAGTGATCAAATTAATCATCCTCTCGTGGCTGAAATTCATGCTTGGTTCGATGCGCCAATGGGAAGAGAGCAAGTGATGGATATCTCATGCAAAGGTCCGCAGCGCGTTAAGCTTGGTGGATCTTAAACCTATGGCTTACACGAAGAAAGCGACCGCATATATACTCGATTGCAGCCCTTCAATGGGTATCACCTTACCCAATCACGATCGCATCGCTTATCAAGAAGCAAAAGACATGATTATTTCTAAGCTTGAAGACCGTGTAAGCTGTCTCTTATTGCAAAAGTCGTCATTGTCACTTATGGACGTTTACAACAGATTCTCGCCGGAAGGAAAACTGATCAAACAAGCGTTATCTTGGCAGGCACAGAAGGTAAACGCATTTTAAGAAGTTAGGCATGATTACCAGTGGTTCACAACCAGCCTCTAGGCACCGATAATATTGTCGCGTCAGAAAAACCAGGACAGTATCAGCATGTCACGACGTTGTCTGACATCAGTCAACCCGACCTCGCACTTGTCAAGAAACTAGACAATGTTCAAATATTGGAATCCGAAGACTGGGCTGCAGATAGTAAGGAAATGTATGTGAGGATAAGTCCTATCAATTAAATGGCCGTATAGTGTTCGATGCCATCATCGTATCCATCGAAGTAATTCGGAAGCATTGTCGCCATTTGAAATACGACAAGCATATCCAAGTGATCACCACACTTGACAATGAAATCGATTGGCTGGACACTGAAGCTATTCAAGCCATGCTGAAAAGAGAAAACATATCCATCACAGCTATGTATGTATGCTTTGAAGGGAGGTAAACAACATGATACTAATTTAAATGCAGTTGTGTGGGTCTTGATGACACATTGAGCGGCAAAACCAAACCAAGCGAGAGACAAGTATGATATTCACCTATTAGTGAGAACAAGGGAAAACTCAACTTGATTCATTAGAAAATGAATGCTAAACACTGGGAAATGTTTATCGAAGGAGTTCCTGGCAGCGAACTTATCGACTACGAACCAGTCTTTAAAGAGATGCAGAGATTCAGGAAGAAGGAAGTGCGACCAACTCCAACGTATCGTGGATACCTTCATCTTGGTGATCCTGCTACCTATCCCGATACATCTTTGGCTATAAGTGTGAATATGTATGCTCAGGTCTACGAGGCGAAAATTCCGACTGCCAAAAAATGGTCGGCTATTTCACGCGTAGTTGATGGTCACAACGAAAGCGGACAATCGAGCCATCAAGTTGAAATGGAGAAGACGTACGCTATCAAACGTGCAGACGAGAGCAACGACGAAGGGGGAGACACCATCATGAACAATCCAGTTGATGAAAAGGACATTCAAAAGGCCTACAGATTTGGCAAGACCCTGATTACCGTATCGGAAGAGGTGGAGGACTATTTGAAGCTTCATACCGAGCCAGAGATGACCATTCTTGGTTTTTATCATACCAATGCAGTAAGCACACAAGACTTACCTGTATGATCCTGCTCTGAAAGTAATCCCTTTAGATCCCAAGAGATTATTTGATGTCCAATGTTTATGTCATTACCGCAGGAAGCTATAACTCTGCATTTGCTGGAACTGCCATCTCGGTCTTAGCCCAGACATTGAGGAAAATGTCTGCTGTAGCCCTTGTTCGGCACGTTTCTCGTGCGAACGTACCACCCAAGCTTGCAGTTTTATACCCACACTTTGCGGAGAATGTAGACGCTCTTCGTTTTGTTCAGGTAACTTGACAAACTGAGTTTGTTTCACAAGGTGCTTATAATGTATTAGGTTGCATATGGCGGAGGCGTCCGTCAGTTTACGTTCAACTCTTTGGATAAGGCTTTGACAGCTTCGGGAAAGATTATCGAAACCGAGCATCCTTATCTACCCACAAAAGATGTGGAAGATGGCATGAAAGATTTGATCGATATGATGGATATCGAATCTTTAGGCCAGGACGAGGAGGGGTAATGTGATAGCTACAGGCAACCTTCCTAAATGACTCATTTACATATTATTAGGAATGAATACCTGGATCCGGAAGAAACGTATAACCCGCGTTTGTGGTTAGTCAACAAAGCTATCACGACTCGAGCATTAAGACCCGCTGCACCGATCCCTGACATCGACCCGCGACTTGTGAAGCAACTGGAGCCAATACCAAAGCTCCTTGAACGATCCCAAGAGCCGGTTTCTCGTCTTAAACGGCTTTTAAATATCAAGCAAGGTGAGCGAAATAAAGTACTGTATTTGAGAAATAAGGCTTACTAGTTTCAATAGTTGATCCAACGAAGAAGAAGAGGCGCTATACGGCTAATGATCAAGTAGCTGGAGAGGATCACGGTGATCGACGGACTGTGGAAGATATTGTACGAGGTGGCGAGCAAGGAAGCAAAGGTGTGGGTAGTCTTTTACAGAAATCCAGGGATGTACGCGAGATTTCCATGGCCAATCCTGTTGCCGACTTTGAGGACATGGTCAAAAATATGAATGAAGATTTAGTGACAGAAGGTGGGATAAAGCTATGTCAAAAATCATGCAATGCTAATTATGATTCCTTGCGTAGCGGTGACACAAATGACCAAAATGATTCTCCAACTTGTTACCACGTCTTTTGGTGATAGACAGTATGGAACTGCCATGGATTGTCTCAAAGTGCTAAGATCGACCGCTGCAAAGGAGAATGAATCTGAGGATTTCAATCGCTTCATGATTCAGTTAAAGAATGCATGTGACCCGCGAAATCCACAATCACGTCGACTTGACTTTTGGAACATGATGAAGAAGGAAAACATTACATTGATCACAAACGAAGACGCTCCTGATAGCGAGGTGACCCCAGAAGAAGCCGAAACTGTAATAATACCACCCATTTATTCGTTATTGAGTTACTCATTGTTGGATATTATAGTATCTTAAGGGTGTTGACAAAGCCAAGGAAGTATTAACGTCGACACCAATGGAAACAAGGGAAGAGGAAAATGAGATGGACGAAGACGAGGATTTGGTAAGTTTTTTTTATTAAAGGGATAATATGAATATACACTTACATATTCTAGTTTGCGATGATGGAGTGAACAAAATCGTAGCAGAATTGTAGCCATTTAGCATCATAGCGGATATAAAGGGCCTTTTACCAATTGTTGCACTTGAATTCTTCAAACAAACGCGTCTGATTTGCCTTCCTTATTCATGATATGGTACTTTTTCAGAAATCAGGCAATACTCCCTCAGCATCGCACACCGATCGAATAGCGCACGACTATGGAAAGGAAAATGTGAAGGACGACAGACAACAATCGAGTAATCTTACTTTTGCAAAGAAAAGTGCAGTTGTACCAAGGCGACGCATTACGAACGACGACGACGATGACGACGACGACTTTCAAACATTGATAACACCAAGGCTATTGAGTGGCAGAAAGCAAAAACGGCGTAGAAAGAACACCATATCACAGAGCGTTTCGCAAGAACCACACAAGTCCACAGCAACGAGGGGGGGTTCTGAGGCTAGCAAGTCGAGTCCGATCAATATCAAGCAAGAAAAGCAAGCTGTATTCGAGATAGAGGATTTGGAGGATATTGTTATCAAACAAGAACAACGGCCTAATACCACCTTTGAAATCGATGATTTCAGCGATGACTCTGATCAAGAACATGAACAACAACAGCAGCTACCATCCGTTGAACCAATTATTGATAAAGTTGATCATTCAATGGTTAAACAAGAGGCAACAGTATTCGAGGTTGACGATGACATATTGGATTGGTCAGATCATCATGATGAAAACAATACCCCATACCAGAGTAGACGACTTATCAGTACATCTGATGATGATAATGATATTCAGACAAGTCCACGACTTTTACAACGCATGACCAAGGTTCGTGCTTAAGTAGATTGGATAAAAAATCGAGTTAACTAATACATCTTCCAGGCTTTAGAGGAGGATGAAGAATGTCCCTTATGCTTTCAACGATTTTCCCGATCTATCATCAGAAATCATGCTTCCGACTGCGTTGGTATTCCATCAAGCTCTGAGGATGAACCACCATCACGCAATGCACGAAGTAACACTTTGAACATGAACCGAAGACGACAACATCGAGTATCACGACAATCACAATTACCGCCTTCCTATCAGCCCCAAAGACGAACCCAAACAACAAATGGGCGAATCGATATCAAAGATCGAGATACCACAGCAAGTCAGGAATACCGTACATGTCCTATATGCAGTGATTGGGTTCTCATCGAAGATCTCGAGACACATGTGAACATGGAACTTGAAAATATGGAGCGACAACAACAGCAGCAGCAACAGCAACAGCAACAACAACAGCAACAACAACAGCAACAACAACAGCAACAACAACAACATTCATCTTTATCATCCAGCCTACCAACCGAGGAGCCAATACCCGTCAGTGATACCGAGTCTGATGGCAGTATCATTGATATAAGTAACGAACCAGCAGAGACCAATGAGGACGATGGTTATTTATCGCCCTTGGAAGGATTTGTCAGCGTGCAGGAAAGTCGTAATCAAGATCCTGAATTTGAACGTTACTTTGAACAAGTACCCACTGAGACGACTGCATCCACATCTCGAAGGAGAAGACAACAGCAGAACTCGTCAAATCGTCGTACAACAAGATACCGTCGTTTCAACCGTAGGCAATATTTTGCAAACAAAGCCAGGCGAACTAGGAAATAGCAGTAGTGTCGACTCTTTCATTATTAAAAAGCGATCGTTCTTAATCAGGAGAAGTTCATTACAAGGTGTTGGGGTAGGGAGAGTAAAAAAGAAAGGATGTACATTATGCACGTCGCACAGGTAATCGAGTGCCACATACTAATCTACCTGGACGGCATTGACCTGTCGTAATTCTGTTGCTGGCACTAGAGGGCGACATTGTGTTATTACTATGATTGAACGATGATGCATGCATCTTGCGGACTGGAATATGACTGGTTGCAGTTTTGTTGTTAGCGA
Source organism: Lichtheimia ornata (assembly GCF_029851405.1). Lineage (NCBI taxonomy): Eukaryota > Fungi > Mucoromycota > Mucoromycetes > Mucorales > Lichtheimiaceae > Lichtheimia > Lichtheimia ornata. The sequence goes on along the minus strand of NW_026695435.1, from coordinate 25,664 downwards.
TCAACGTTCGTGCGTTTGGGATAGTACTTGCTGACAAACGCAATCGTGGTATGCCACTCGCTCTATTACTAGCACTATTGCTGTTGTTGTAATGAATGTGGTTGATATCCTCGATTGGCTTTTCTTCATCATCAATAGTAAGTGCTTGATCTGTGGGGCATTTATCGATTATTACATCTTCCGGTAGTGCACGGCCGTCTCTGAAATTGCCATCTCCTATAGCGCTTGTTTCAACACTCGATGACGGTTCGAGGTTGTCATCATGTTGTTGTACAGTATGTTTTTGATTCCTAGATATCATTGATGCATTGTCATTTATACACCTCTCTCCTTCCTCTTCTATGGATACTGCTGCTGTGTGTGCAGGTATGGTGGCAACCGATCCTGGGATAGTAGCAATGGATCGCTCTTCATGATCCTGGTCGTGGTTTCCAATAACAGTGTCGTCAGCTTTTTGGTCTGATTCATGAGAAATATTCTCAAGGCTTGATACAAGTGACCGAGTAGATTGGGTATTATCGGTTTCGGTGGAAGAACAAGAAGGCGGGACGCTGATATCAGAAGCAGAAATGGTTGTCTTGTCAACAGCTGTGCGCAAATTACGTTTGCTGATGAGACGAGTGGTTGGAAGGGGATACGTTGGTTTATCTTGAGCTATATTTTTGACCGATGGTCTTTTTTTCTTTTTGAAGAAGAACATGATGGTAAGAACTGCCGTTCTCTTGGAGAAGAAAAAAGGGGAAAGAAAAGGGGTGAACTTGTGTATCCGATTTTACTTAGGGAGTGCATAAGCGATAACACGTCCACCGGGTGCAGCTGGTTTCCCACACAATCCTTATCATGCTTTATTTAAAGGTAACATGTATTAAACGTAACGTATTTCATCTATACCCAAGCTGCGTCGCACTTGCATGATCGCGATCAGTTCCTTGATGGATTCCTCCAAAATAATCACGTTGTTCAATAACATGGACAATGAAATCTCAGTGGATTTATCCATCCTCCGTGCCTGAGAAGGATTGACAGCCTTTGGAGCAAATGTGTCTTCATCTTCAGGGTCAAGGCTAAAGATAGGTTCCTCATAATCGGATACGAAACGGGCACTAAATTGTGGTTGAAGCCGTATATTTCGAGTCTTCCGGGCATGAATAGCAGGAGGAGAAAGTGGATTGGCAATAATGGGATTGGGGGTATTGGATGCGGATGGTGTAAGCAATGAATAGATAGATTTCCCAGGGGCCGCTACTGTCGCTGTTGCTGTACCAGTAACCGACGTTGATGTAGATGGGCGCATAATCACTGATGCTCTTCGATTGCTTCCAGTGGGCGGACTAGGGAGACCAAAAGTCTTGCTATCTGGAAAGAGCGATGCTCTGCGTCCTGTATTTGTAGTAGCAGAAGTGGTTGTTGTAGTGGCAGTTGTTGTGGTGGAGGAGGAAGATATCATGACAGGAGTTGCCGCATTATCGTGACTGAAATCGTTATCTCCCATCATTAAACAATTCCTTCGTTCTTCAAGTAATTGATCAAAGTCATCGACTTCAGAACGATAGCAGTCAATTTGTTGTGTGAGGACTTGGAATAAAGTGAAAAAGGGGGGATAGGATTTGAATTGCGTACGTGCTGTCATGCGAGCCGAATTTAATTCTGCGCCAAAATCAACGGATCGATCATCATTCTCATCAAGGTCATTCTCTTCATCATGGATAGGATCGATGGTAGTGGTGTTAGTAGCTGTATTAGAATGCGATGCGTAAATGTCGTTTGCGCCAATGCCATCAGTATTGTTGCGATGAGGAAGTTGTTCTGAATGATTTAGAACAAGTATGTCTTCGGGATTCGATCGATCAGATTCGCGGAAAGTGACCCAACCTTGCAAACTTCGATAAGGACAAATCGCGAGTGCAGATATAACTCCAACGAGCATTAAATTCAATTCAGGAGATTGCGCAAAGAATGGGTTCAAAAGGTCAAGAAGGATTTGCATCAGAGGATCGTTACGTCTGATATGATACTTGAACAAGTTACTGGGTGGTTTGTAACAAGAGCTTGCTTGGATTGCAATATCTTTGCTGTCATCAAATCGTTGCCCGTACTTGAAACTTCGTCTGCGCTCGCTTTTAGGTGTTGGAGGACCGCCAGAGTGTTCAGGAACTCCATGCATACCAGTCATGGTTTGATAACATACATCACACTCCATGCACGCTTCCATATCTTGTAAATAGTCTTCATATCCATTATTATCATGTTGATGTTGGTTGCGTACGCGAGAAATGAGTGAAAAATATAATTCAATTTCCCGCAAATGATGTGAGATTGTTGTTGATGGCTTATCATTGTTGCTGTTCACATCATCTGCTTGATAAGAAAGTAAGCGCAGGGAATATCGACAATGGCGTGTAATGAGAGTTTTGAGTAATTTCAGAGTTGCAATGACTGTTGGCTGCGACTTTGAGTATTTGAGACGATACATGATCAAATCTTTGAGAGTAAAACGACCGACATCATCGCCATCATCATCCATTAAAAAGCCGACCACCAAGCTGGAGAGTTCATCATGGTGCAAAATTTGTAATATGAGATCAAGATAGCTGATAACTGCAACCGATGACCCATCTCTATCTGAGCATTCTTCAATCGTTGGATACAAAATCTTCTCCAGAAAAGGTGCACGGATACTTTGTAGTAGACGGGCGCAAATTTCAGTGTTGGGACAACGAATAAGTACATCTTGACAAAATTCAAAGAGCTTTAAGAACGAGTCCAGCTGATAGCGAAAATTGGGAGAACTTGATAACTCGACCCCAAGTTCCAATGGTATCTTGCCGGGTGATACTTCGTGACCAAGCAGATAGGCAGCGAAATCCGAATTGATCTCAGCATCATTTTTGATAACCAGCTTGCGTGGCAACTGAGAATATAATGCACATAGACCAGCACCCATCGTCAATGCAAAATCGGACTCAAGAATGAAGTCGCCTAGTTGCTGCGTGGCCATTTCCATGATAAACAGTAATCCAGTCCTCGCATAATCACCAGTACGACCCTCTCGATGAACGAAACGTAACAAATAACTGAATAACAAGAATTCATATTCAGGTTCCTTGCCAGATTCAGGTGTACGAATAGGATTCTCGGGCGGTTGCTTTGTTTTTTGCGGTGTAGTGAGCCAACGTTTGTCGTGGAAGAAAATGTTGAGTAACACTGGACGACCATGTATTTTTGAACAGATTGTATACATCAAATCCACCAAATCCTCGTGGTATATATCACTTTGACGTTGATCAATCACACAGAATCGTAGCAACTTGATGGTCGGACCATGTACTTCTTTATGCTCCAAGAACCAGTATCCCAATAAATCAACCATGTTGGCTATCGTTCGTATCAATTCTCCACGTATCCCCACAGGATGATCAGACTTCTCCGCCACATTGACAAGTCGCCGTAACAGCTGATTCTTGAGCAAGTATTCCATGCAGTCACCATATTCCATACATGCTCCTGTCGCATCGTCATCTTGCCGTGCTTCTTCATCCACGAGCATATCGGTCATTTGCTGAAGTCGTTCAGGAATATCAGTCTGCTCAACGTGCATGTGCGCCTTGCGATCCTCCACCATCAAGACACTCTATGGTAATACTGTGATGAGTGTTCGTAGTTGCACATTAGCAGATTTGTCATCTTGCTCACGTGTACGTCGTTCCAGCAATCCTGGAACTTGGCCAACTGCATGGCACCAGTAACCTGTGTTTTGCGTGGTACGATAGTCCTTTTGAACTTTGCAAAATAGTAGTCCATAGGTTGCACTTAAGGAAAAAACTAGGTACATTCGACGACTTTATTTGATTTTACAACTCAGGTAGCAGAGCTCGTGATTGATTCAACAAGACCAGCACCTAACCTCTCAATTTCTTTCAAAATCGCACTGAAGTTAGTTGTCGCCATTTTGGATATCTCGTTCTTGTTGCCTTTCGAAGGAACCTTAATTCAATGTTTAATTAGTATCAGTATACGTAGATACATGTGTTGATAATAAAAACTTACCAATACCCCATCCTCGTTCATATCTGCGGGTACAGTATTTAATCCAAGACCCACTCGCCATTGCTTAGCTGCAGTTACTTGAGGATCCCAGACCAATGCAATTTTGTCACCGCCGTGCTTGTCATAGAATACCAACAATGCGTCACCATATACATTCTATCAACTGAAATTAGTTTTTTCTGTGGCTATGACAACATCATTGAAATCTCTTACCGTTATCTCCTTTACCAATTCCGTCACAGGATCAAATCCTACATAGGGTTCTTCACCTAGAATTGGTTTGCCCATCTTTGCAAAATGATTTTTGTGTGCATGAACGTTTTCATAATATCTTGTGCATCGTGATGTCTTCAGCTGAATCACTGCATGATAATCTGCCATTGACGTAGTGTACAAGCCCTATAGGGATAATCAGTCTCTTCCATTCGTCGTCATAAGTGTTCCCACTCCTTACTTTGATACGTTTCACATCATTGAGTGAAAATGCAGTTTCCAGAACCTTCAATGATTCCTTTGCCAACATTTGTATGCGAACAGCAATTGCTTTGTTAGGCCTAGACTGCGACCAGCGCACACCTTGCAGATCCTTGGCAGTGGCCACAAACATGGCACCCTGATTCATTTGTGGACTCCTTTGACGCAACATTGTAAAGTTCTTGAATGCTTCGTCGCGCATGCTGGTTGTTAATTCTTGCTCAATGTCTACCAAAAGAGGTGTCTTGTGCCAACTCCACGTTGCCAGGAGGTTTAATACACGCACGGCACCGGTCATAGGGGATGTTGGTGGGGTCCATGGATGGGGATCCAAAAATACATATGCGCAAAGGAGTTCAATAAGCTCATCGGTCACATGACATGATAAGAGATGGGTGCTGAACCATCGTTTCACAAGGCGAATGGTGGCAGACAATGCAGGAAACTTGGCGCACAAAGCTTGAATGTGAAATGTATGAAGTTGTTGATGATGAAACTGGTACTGGTGCTTTTGGAGCGCCTTTTGTGCCTTCTCCTTTACAAGTCCATCGTTCTTGTTGACAATACTCTTGAGAATCAATTCTTCATGAGGTACATGCAAATGGCATCGGAAAACAAAGCCTTCAAAGTATACGTCCAGATATCCACGAGCCTCCAATTCGTTTGTGAGCGTATGATCATCCACCACGACGGATTCAGTTGCTCGTCGTTTCCTAAGAAGATCTGACATCCTAAGACAGAAAGCTGCTTTGACTTTTTGCAATGCATCCATATCATCCGGCCATTTGCTCGATCTCTCTAATTGTACAATCACATCGATTGGATCAATGTATCGTCCAATCGTTGGCCGGGTCACCAAAGTATTGAAATCAACTGCATGCGGAAGAATAGGTGATGAATAACGAAGGGCAGCTGAGCAAGGATAGATATTGCTGATTAAAAGCGGTAGCTCCCCGTCGATGGACCGAAACATTTTTGCCAAATCATTGTATGCTGTCATGACAGGTTGGAATCCAGTGATCTCGAGACGACGATCGAATACGTTGTTTGGTACGCACTTGGGTACATGTAGAAAAGGATATAATTGATTCGCCCAGTAGTGCAAATGTTCTTCGCTGATATCGAAATGTCGCTTGAGCAGATGTTGTACAATCTTTTGTACAATTGCACTTCTGTTCTCGTATCCTTGGTAATTCCAAACAACACTTTCCACGATGCTTCCATCCTTGAAACGACGCAATTCTGCCTTATCACCCCAAAACTCACGAAATTCCTCGCATTCCTCTGTCTTTTGAGCGTCAGGCCCTTGGTCAACGAGTCGTGGAGCATTGTCAGGATCCAATACAAATCCGATATTGATCGTTTGAGCCGATAATGATGCTGGCTTTAATTGTATGCCCCATGTATGTTCGATATTCCTTTGCACAGCCACAAGATCCACCCGATTCGTCAATCCTTTTTTCAAGACATTGCCAATGCGTTGGACAAGGTATTCTGAATAGATTGGGTACTCCGATCTCGCATGATCGTCGTAAGATGAAACAGTCGTTGAAGATGTTGAAAGTGTCATAAAGTTGTCGAATCTTAATCCTGCTTCGTTCACATTTTGAAGGAACAACGCTTCAAATCGATCAACGGTGTCGTTTAGATATGACATTGCCAACTTGGCCTCATGTTGCAACTAAAAAGAACAAAAAAAGGTAAGATTCTGATTCAAATTATTACGACATGTCCTACCTGGTCTAAGGAAGATTTGCTCATGTGTGCTGCCATGTTCACAGTACCGGTAGGATCGACGATCACCACTTGATAGTGATTCGTAAAGTTCTCAACAGCGAACTATAAACGCAGTGTTAGGGAACGGATAATATCACTGACTCAAGTTTCAGTGGTATTCTTACGTTGTCATGATCCGATTTGCCAATAAAAACAGGGTCCTTCTCAAAATCATGTGTACCTATTTACTTATCAGTACCACTTTTTCATTACAATCATCCTTAATACTTACTTAGGAAGTCAAGCGTGCCTCGCAAAAGTTGATACGAGCTATGAGATGTCGATAATTTACGTCCTCCTCCAGGAAGTCCCCCTTGGAGTAGATAACCCATGATCATGGCAAGCAAGAAAGTATTAAAGCCAGACCCCGTTTGACTCATATCCAGCCCTCGTTGATGAAGCCAAATACGACCCAGCTTTATGGCATCTCGAAAACCTTCACAGCTCTTGCTGTGCTGATATAGAAAGGCAGAGTTGGCCGTCAACGTGGTATCCATCAAGACAGAGGCATTATATAGCGGAGTGGGCCTATGCACTTCATCGTCTGAATCAACGTGTCGCACATTCGCTTTCCCCGGGGCTAATCGATGCAAGGGAAAGACATCAGAAGGAACACATGGTAGAATTCGAATCATGCACTTGGTCTTGGTAAAATCCAGCTCAGATTTATCTGCGATTCTCGGTCAGTCTCGTAAATGAACAAAGTACGAAATATATATATATACATACCTCCAATAGGCTTGACAAGTAGGATAGGGCGGTGGGCATCACCATTAAGCATACCAAATTCAACGGTCAATCCAACCTTGGATTTACGGATCGCGCGTGCAAGGACGGCCAAATAGCAGGCACGCTTATAGAAGTAGCGGTTGTTCACGTAGTCCTTTTCTTGAAAAATAGCCTATACAATATATACATGGTAAGATATGGCATTTGTCTTTGATCATGATATATAGCTTACTGATGGCATTTCCACAGCCACATCAACGCTGAATGGTTTCTTCAATTTGCAAATGGTCTTTAACGCATAACCACCAATCACATTCACGGACGAAGGCTTCTGATACATGAATTTGTATTGCGAATCTTGAGGAGGAGGACTATCAAGTATTGGTACAACGATCTTGTGCTTCTTTTCCATGCTCTTGATGAAATCATTCAACTAGCCACCATACATGCAATTAGCGACTGATTATTTCCCAATCTAGTTTTATCATTTGTTATTACCAGCTGCTCCTTGGTGTCAGGTTCCTTCTCAAAGATGGATTTGACTGCACGCAATGCGTTCAAAAGTCGTTTGTGTTTCTCGTAATCGACCCCGACTTCAGCGAGTAACTCATCAATCTACAGGTAAATGCATGTATAAATATCGATATATATTACAGCACCTATGAACCAAGAACTTACCTCAAGCTTGAAAATGTTTGATTTATAGAGTTCTGCTGTTTCCTTCAATCCTTCGAGTTCACCAGCCACAAAATCATCCGCACCAGTGGAAGGCTTCTTGACAGCATTTCCTGATACGACATCCATTGCTTCTTCCTCCATAGCATCCTCATCCGATTGCGATTCCCACTCGCCAGCTTCACTTTCGTCCTCGTCAAATTCTCCACGCTGCGCTGCTGCCATAAGATCTTGTCCGTCATCGCCGATAGAGTCAGTGTCCGAGACGTCTACTGCTTTTTCAACCGTTTTTGCCTGAATCAATATTAGCATTGTGTTTTACAAAGCGAATCTGGACTCAGTTTTTACCTTTTTGACGGCGATCGGCTGCGATCGTACTTTACGCTTTACGGGAGCCATTTTAAGCAGTACAAGATGTAATTTAGGCGCTGTCAAGGAAGCCGCCCAGAGTAAATCCAGTCACGCAAATTGAATGTCTGTACGGGCGGCACTTCAAGTCCTTTCCCCGTAATCGGTCTTTTTGGCTCGCATCACTCAGTAAAAGCGACTGAATTAGATAAGCCAAAGCTGCTTAAACGTATGTGTCTTTGTATCTTCTAATTAATCGGGCCATATTGGCAAAAAGGTATCTGCAGCATGTCTTTTCCGCATTAATTGTCTCAAATGGTGCCTCATGATTCTTTTAGATAACTTGTCGTTTAAGCCTTAAGGTGATCATTTATTACTCACGTTGTGTGATATGAAGGTAAGTACCCCATTTTTTAAAACCGAAGATGGTCATCTATGGTTACTCGAGGATCCCCTTTTTGACTGCTGGCGGGAACTTGCACCTTCAATTGCTGGGAAGAGCTTCCTTACCTCTCCTTTTGAAGTCTACCAGACTGGTTTGGGAAATGCCGGCTAAGGCGAGCTCCGAGGAAGGGTTGTATGTATTTGGGAAGGTGGTGCGAGGTAATGATCCAGTGCGAGAATTTCATGGAGAGGCTAAACGTGGGGATGATCATCGAAAAGTGTCACTGCGAGTAACTGTCAGGTGTGTTATCATTATCATCACGCGATGAATGCACGGAAACTCAAATTGACTGCCCGATCATTCCCATAGGATTTCTCAAACCCATATGCCATCCGATTGAACCCATAAATGGAATGGTTATTGATAGAGTGGCTGGAAAATGCTTGCACTCATTATAGTAATAAAGGGAATTAGTTAAATGGAATGCATGTGTGGCCGACTTTGAATAAAACGCAATCAGTACTTTGGTTTTTCTTATCCAAGTCTTTAATAAAAAACACTTTTCCGCATGATAGCAATGGTATAGCCATGCAGCACAAAAGCAATACATAGCAGTGTTCTCAGGTGGGGCAGTAATAAGAAGATAATGAATTTGTTCATGGTCTGCAATATTGATCTTATATAACGAATGATCAATGTTTTGAGACTGTGAACTGTTTTTCATTCTCGAAAGCGTCCTTAAACGAAGCTATAGGTACCTTTTAAAAAGCTACCGAGCAAACGCTCAATATGTTGCTTCCTTGATTTACTTGATTTAGTTAAAGAAGTCACCTCGTCGGGAAGAGGAGAAAGCGGTTGCAGCGTAACTTGTGGTTCGCCCATCTCATCGCTCCTGTATAGAAATTGCAACACCGATACACTCGTCAAACGACTTTTAGTTTTTATACCATGCGTGTGCCATGTTAACAATGACCCACTTACGACTATCACTGTTCTAGAAAACGACGCAAAATGGCCATGGGCAGTCATTCATAGTCTTTGTGATATCTCAAAGGCCGTACTCTCAAGCAAAAGGTCATTTGCAGACACCGATTTTGTGCAACTCCACGTATCTCCCCCCCAAATTTCAGCCCGCTATTTGCACCACCCGCCCGGCCCATCCTTTCTTGAAGCCCAGATGAAGCCCAAACATATATCACAAAGGATCCATCAGGGAATAAGATTGGCATCACAAAGACAACAATGGCACATGGAATAAATTAGTGAGGAACTAAAGAGATGATCCAAAGAGCAACGCACGATGTACTCTGACCCATTACAAATACTTAATCAACTCTCCTTAGTATTCATTGAATAACAGGCTCTTGATGATAGATGCGATAAACGAAAGAGATGTGTGATAATATGATGACAACATCCTTGTCTATAAGTGCTTGGGCGTGAGAGCTATTGTCGCCCATGCAAGGAAATGTACATCGAAGTTGATTTTTAACTGCCTATGCGACGAGTGACGATAAGTAACCCGTGCCTATGTTAAATGTGGACACTCAAGGTAGATGAGTATTAGGTACGAAAAATGCCATTCAGTGCTATATGTAGTGTGGCACACTTGATTTGGAGGAGATCTTATCAGCAAAATAAGGTTACACATGTTGTTGACAGGTTACACAAACAGATGGTGATGATAATCTTGGGCAATGTTAGTTCTTCATACACAAGCTATCGATTGATGAGAAAGCTATCCATGATGGCAGGGACAATTGCTTTATACACGCATACCATATTTGAGTATTTACACGTCCACTGGTCCACATTTGATGCAGGATTACACATTGGATGTTCCAAGTTCAGGAGTTTAGCTGCATATAACCAAGGATGGTGTCACTTTTGCCAGAGATACATAACGAGGGACTAGTAGTTGATCCATACTGATCGAGGTGTACATGTATGCATATCCACAAGAGGAGCTGCGGGGGGCTGGGTGGCTGTATCAAGGACGACGAGAGGCACTAAAAAGAATCCATCCCACCTTTCTCCACTCCCATTTTACACATTCAAGGTGAGACACACTCCATTGACGAAGTACAGCGCATTAACTCCTGTCATGCTCTTTAATGCAAGACCTAGATGGGTGAACCAGTGGTCAATGGCGACTCTTTCAACTACAACAAGCACGCGCGCAATCTACCCATGTTTCAAACTTCCATTCCCGTACAACAGGTACGGTCAATCGCTGCAGCGCTTTTACTGCTCAAGTTTGACATTGTCGTGCTGAAGCTCGTGTGTAGATTGCTGTTCTCTCGTTTACAAGATCTAATGGAGGCGTCGCGTGTATTCATTTCCAAGTTGTCCACAACAACACTTCTTTACACTGCCTCTTTTGGGTATGTTGGCAAGAAAATGCGTTTAGATTGGTTTTCCTTGGTATCTCACATTGTGTTCATGGTAGATCGACTTGTTGGATGATGGTACCTGTGGACAGTGACAAGATATTGATCTCAAAGGAAGAACGCTGTACGTTGGTTCAATGGTATGTATGGTATTGGATCTACAATGCAGGACCACTTAATTAATGAGCCTTACAACGAAACAGCAGCAGCACATACTGGATCGGATGAATACAAAGGTTATTTGCAAGCAACAATGGAATGGTATTGGGAACACCTCAAGGTAAAGTGATCATTTTAGGATTTGTCACCTTCAAGTGCACTGATGAAAGAAATAGGCTCTCTTTCGGCGATTACTATTATCACAGCAGCACGTCAAGGGATGGAGTGTACTGTCTTAAGGGGGAAGGTCATGTTGTGGTACGCGGATATTACGTTGGGCTCACGGTGCGACTTCAGTTTAAAAATGCACCCTCTGACCTTTCGTGGAGAACAAAGTATATGCTTCCCATCATTGCACTGCTATACTTTACTCGACTTGGAAGACGATGGGTGTCTTTCTTGGCAACATGGCTGGACCCACGGCTAGTGGTTGTCAAAGTCGGCTGGGGAGGGGCTTCATGTCACCGTTAAAACCGGTGTTTTGACGCCACGTTCCTACGGGAGGCTAGAAGGCAGTGCGGGTACTACATTCCTTGGCAGTGCGCTATTATTATTGCTATTATTGCCGGCGGCAAGATTCATTGGTATGTATAACATTGGATCTACAATACAAGTGCTCTGAATTAACGAGCTTTTACAATGGAATAGCAGCGGCATCATGATATGGTTGACATGGAGATATGGATGGCATGGAGATACGGCTCTTATTGAAGGAAGGATACTATTGAAGTACCACAAGGTAAGAGTGATCGTTATGGGATGTGCACTTACAATGGAAGGTGTGTGATGGTAGGATCAAGAAGGCTTTTGCTCTGCTAGATCACGTGGGCACGTCAAGGATGCTATTGTACTGTGTGCTGTCTTGGGGAGACCATGTTGCCCTTACCACCTCGTGTGGAAACATGTGCTCACGGTGCTATGGCAAGACCAATTTAAATACGCATCCTCTGTTCGCAGTTGCAACATGCGGATCCACGGCTCAGGTTGTGCCAAAGTCGACTGGTGAGGGGCTCAGGTCACCGTTAAATCCGGTGTTTTGGCACCATGCTTCCTTCGGGAAGGGGCTAGTAGGCAGTGCAGGTACCTTGGCATTCTTTGGCATTGTGCCTTTATTTATTGCTATCATTTCTGGTTGCACCCTGAATTGAGAGATTCAAGTACGTATCGTTCCAATGTCTTTGAGATGGAAGTATTCTTGCTGAGAGTGCGTCTTTCTAGGTGGATCATCTTGCATTGAAGTCCCCAGGATTACAGCTATCATTGCTAAGTGTTGTTTTACATGTTTGGAGAATTGTTTACGGTGCATCTATTATAGGTGAACCATGTTAGGATCAAGCAGCATCGTCTTTGGCATCTTTCAGTATCAGCAGGCCGTATTACATCGTTCGATAGTTCTCGTTATCAAGTATTAAACATTCCTTTTGTGTGAGTCTGCAACAACTTCTATTATCTTATGGCTGTTGTTGTCAAGTACTACTCCAGTGCTCAGCTATCTGCAAGTCGTCTCTTTATGGATGGATCTTTGAGCAATCTTTGTTATCGGTGCCATGGCGGATATCATTCCTCAAGTACCTGTACGGATACCTTTGGGCATATCCTCGTGTGTGCTATTTCATCAAGACCGGATTTATTTGTCGCAGTGCATGATGTGTCTCTAATGACGCCTACCCAGGAAGGTCGCTTGATGGCAGCTACTACTGATATGGTGGATGTTTATTTGCTATGGGTAGAACGGGATGGTGCTTTGCTCTTTTGTGTAAAGCATCGTTGGCAGCTATGATTCATATGCGACAGTGTGGTCAGCCCTATCATGGCCCTATCAATTGCGTTTGATGATTACTGCCTTAGCCGTTGGAAGTCAGACTGTCACTCGGTGTCCTTGTGGTAGATATGGGATCATGTATTGCTTTTTGCTCTTATGGGTCGGCCTCTGTGGGCGTGGGATGCTATTTTGTCCTTTTATCAGACCGAACATGTTGGCTCGAGCAGCACCTGTATTAGAAGATGCCATAGAAAATGCAATGGCGTCCCTCGTTATCAGGCGTGGTGCACCGTAGGGGTGAGGATGACGACAAAGCCTTCGCATGGCCATCCTTGTCAGTACATGGGTTTCCATGGAAGCTAATTTGCTACCTTATTATCTATTTATTACAAGACATCATCACTAACTGCGTTCTAATAACTATCTTTTGAAGTGAGATACCGAATAGCCTAGAAATCACCATGGAGAAACTTAGATTACATGCGAAGTAATATCGTTGAATAAAGACTTCCTTTCAATCAATAAATGTTTAAGGTTACTCTTGAAAGTGACGATATGAATGGATATCCTCATTCCTCGACACCGTTGCGTGAGTGATCAACATACACCAAGATTGCGGATGAGTTGTTCATTGTTCACATGCCGTTTAAACGGTTCATGCAGGCAAGAACAATCAAATCATATGAACCGCAAGCAAGCTATAAAATGCCTCTTTTCAACATTGGCGTTTGCTACACACTGCAGCATGATCCATCTCCATGTCAACGAGCAACCAGTATCGTTCGACAAATTATCATTGCAAATACAACAACAATGTTGCTTTATAATGCAAAATCACCATTCCTTGCTCAAATTGGACCAATACGACATTCGCGATGCATCGCCTTGTAGCCAACAATTAATGCGTTCTTTTGCTGTATACCAAGGCCACGATGATATGGTAGAAGCAGGCAATAACGTTGCTTTACAATGCAAAATCATCATAACTACCTCAAATCAGATCTATTCGCCATTCGCAATACATCGCATTGTAGCCAGCAATCAACGCGGTCTTTTGCTGTATAACAAGGCCACCATTATATGGTAGAAGCAGGCACCAATGTTGCTTTACAGCGTTAAATCATCATACCTCGCTCAAATCAGGTCTAGTCGTCATTCGCAATGCACCGTCATGGTAGCCAGCAATCAACGCGGTCTTTTGCCGTATAACATGGCCACGATGACATGACAGTGGGAGCCAACAACGTTACTTTTCAATGAAAAAAATCATACCTCGCTCAAATTGGATCTATTGGCCATTCGCGATGCATCACATTGTAGCCTGAAATCAACGCAGTGTTTTGCTGTATAACAAGATCACGTTGATATGGCAGTGGCAGGCACCAATGTTGCTTTTTCAATGCAAAATCATCATACTTCGCTCAAATCGGATCTATTCGCCATTCCCAATGAACCACTTTGTAGCCCCAGTCAACACAGCTTTCTGCTATTTAAAATGGTCTCGATGATATGGCAGTAGCAGCCAATAATGTTACTATTCAATTAAAAATCATACCTCGCTCAAATTGGACCTATTCGCCATTCGCAAACCATTACATTATAGCCAGCACTTCAAGCAGTCTTTTGGCGTATAACAAGGCCACGTTGATATGGCAGAAGCAGACATTAACGTTGCTTTACAATGTAAAATCATCATACCTCGCTCAAATTGGATCTATTCGTCATTCGCAATGCATCACAATGTAGCCAACATCAACGCAGCCTTTTGGCTATCTACTAAGGTCACGTTGATATGGAAGTAGGAGGCGACAAAGTTACTTTTCAATGAAAAATCATCATACCTCGCTCAAATCAGATCTATTCGCCATTCGCAATGCATCATATCGTTGCCAGCAATCGACGCAGACTTTTGCTATATACCAATGCCACAATGATATGGCAGTAGCAGGCACCAATGTTGTTTTTCAAGGCAAAATCATCATACCTCGCTCAAAGCTCAGATCTATTCGCCATCCGCTATGCACCACGTTGTAGCTCGCAATTCAACCAGAGTTTTGCCGAATAACAAGGCCACGATGATATGGCAGAAGCAGGCAATAACGTTGCCTCACAACGCAAAATCATCATACCTCGCTTAAATAGGATCTATCCGCCATTCGCAATGCACCACGTTGTAGCCAGCAACCAGCGCAGTCTTTTTGCTGTATACCAATGCCACGTTGATATGGCAACAGCAGGCACCAATGATGCTTTTCTATGTAAAATCATGATACTTCGCTCAAATCAGATCTAGTCGTCATTCGCAATGCATCGTCATGGTAGCCAGCAATCAACGTGGTCTTTTGCCGTATAACAAGACCACGATGATATGACAGTGGGAGCCAACAACGTTACTTTTCAATGAAAAAACATCATACTTCGCTCAAATCAGATCTATTTGCCATTCGCAGTGCACCACCATCGTAGCCAGCAATGAACGCAGTCTTTTGCTGTATATCAATGTCACGATGATATGGCAGTAGCCGGCACGAATGTTCCTTTTCTTTGTAAAATCATCATTCTTCGCTCAAATCGGATGTATTCGACATTGGCAATGAAGCACGTTGTAACCGCCAATCAACACACCCTTTTGGCTATATACCAAGGTGGAGTTGATATGGCAGTAGCTGGCAATAGCGTTACTTTTCGTTGTAAAGTCATCATACTTCGATCAAATCGGATCCATTCACCATTTGCAATGCACCACGTTGTAGCCCCCAATTCAAGCACTCTTTTGGCTATATAACAGGGCACGTTGATATGACAGTAGCAGGTACCAACCTTACTTTTCATTGAAAAATCATCATACCTCGCTCAAAATGGATCTATTCACCTTTCGCAATGAATCACGTTGTAGCCCCAAATCAACAAAACTTTCCGCTATATAATAAGGTCACGTTGATATGGCAGTAGCAAACAATAACGTTACTTTTCATTATAAAAACTTCATACGTCTCTCAAATTGGATCTATTCACCTTTCGCAATGCATCACACTGTAGCCCGCAATTCAACGCAGTCGTTTGGCGTATAACAACGTCACGTTGATATGGCAGTAGCAGGCAACCATGTTACTTTTCATTGTAAGATCATCATACGTCGCTCAAATTGGATCTATTCGACATTCGCAATGCACCACATTGTAGCCGCTAATCAGCGCAGCTTTATGCTGTATAACAAGATCACGTTCATATGGCAGTAGCAGGCACCAGAGTTGCTTCACAATGTAAAATTATCATACCTCGCTCAAATTGGATCTATTCGCCATTCGCAATGCACACCATCGTATCCAGCAATCAACGCAGCTTTCTGCTATTTAATATGGTCTCGCCGATATGGAAGTAGCTGGCAATAATGTTAATTTTCATTGTAAAAACATGATACGTCGCTTAAATTGGATCTAGCCGCCATCCACAATGAACCACGTTGTAGCCAGCAATCAAAGCAGCCTTTTGGCGTATACTAATCCCACGTTGATATGGCGGTAGCAGGCACCAATGTTACTTTACAACGCAAAATCATCATACCTCACTCAAATCGGATCTATTCGCCATTCGCAATGCATACAATTGTAGCCAGCAATCAAAGCAGCCTTTTGCTGTATAACAAGGTCACGATGATATGGCAGTAGCAGGCAACAACGTTACTTTTCAATGTAAAACCATCATGCCTGGCTCAAGTTGGATCTATTCCCCATTCGGGATGCACCACATTGGAGACCGGAATCCAAGCAGTAGTTTGACGTATAACAAAGGTCTCGATGGTATGGTAATAGCAGCCACCAATGTTGCTTTTCAATGCAAAATCACCATACCTCGCCCAATTTGTATCTATTCGCCATTCCCAATACATCCCACTGCGGCCCGCAATTCAAGCAGTCTTTTGGCGTATAACAAGGTCATGTCGATATGGCAACAACAGGCACCAATGTTGGATGACGATGTAAAATCATGATTCCTCGCTCAAATTGGATCTATTCGTCATTCGAAATGCATCACATTGTCGCCAGCAATCTACGCAGTCTTTTGCTGTATACCAAGGTCACGTTGATATGACAGGAGGAGGCGACAAAGTTACTTTTCAATGAAAAATCATCATACCTCGATCAAATTGGATCTATACGCCATTAGCAATGCACCACGTTGTAGCCCGCTTTCAACGCAGTCTTTTGGCTATCTAATAAGGTCAGGTTAATATGACAGTAGCAGACAATAACGTTACTTTTCATTGTAAAAACTTCATACGTCGCTCAAGTTGGATCTATTCGCCATTCGCAATGCACCACGTTGTAGCCCGCAATCAACCCAGCCTTTTGCTGTATAACAAGGTCACGTTGATATGGCAATAGTAGACACCAATGTTGCTGTACAATGTGAAATCATCATACCTCACTCAAATTGAATCTATTCGCCGTTCGCAAGGCACCACCATCGTAGCCAGCAACCAACGCAGCGTTTCAGCGTATAAAAGGCCACGATGTTATGCCAACAGCAAGCACCAATGTTGCTTTTCAATGCAAGATCATCATACCTCGCTCAAATCAGATCTATTCGCCATTCGCAATGCACCACGTTGTAACCCCCAATCGACGCAGCATTTTGGCTATCTAATAGGTTCCCGTTAATATGGAAGTAGCAGGCAATAACGCTACTTTTCATTGTAAAATCGTCATACTTCACCCAAATCAGATCTATTCGCCATTCGTAATGCATCACATTGTAGCCAGCAATTCAAGCAGTCTTTTGCTGTATAGCAAGGGCACGTTGATATGGCTGTAGCAGGAAATAACATTACTTTTCATTGTAAAATCATCATACTTCGCCCAAATCGGATCTATTCACCTTTGGCAATGTACTACGTTGTAGCCCCCAATCAACACAGCATTTTGGCTATATAGTAAGGCCACGATGTTATGCCAACAGCAAGCAACAATGTTGCTTTTCAATGCAAGATCATCATACTTCGCTCCAGTCGGATCTATTCACCATTCGCAATGCACCACATTGTAGCCCCGAATCAACGCAGCTTTATGCTATATAACAAGATCACTTTGATATGGCAGTAGTGATAATAATGTTACTTTACAATGTAAAACCATCATACTTCGCTGAAATCGGATCCATACGCCATTCGCAATGAACCACGTGGTTGCGCGCAATTCAAGCAGTCTTTTGCTGTATAACAAGGTCACGTTGATATGGCAGTAGTGGGCAATAATGTTACTTTGCAGTGTGAAATCATCATACCTCGCTCAATTCGCATCCATTCACCTTTCGCAATGAATGAATTTGTAGCTCACAATCCACCAAGCCTTTTGGCTATATATACCAATATCACATTGATAGGGCAGTAGCAGGCAGCCATGTTACTTTTCATTGTAAATCATCTTACTTCGCTCAAATCAGATCTATTTACCATTCGCAATGTACCATATTGTAGCCCCGACTCAACGCAGTATTTTGCTGTACAACAAGGACACGGTGGTATGGCAGAAGCAAGCAATAACGTTGCTTTACAATGCAAAATCATCATACCTCGCTCAAATCGGAACCATTCGGCATTCGCAATGAACCACGTAGTAGCCCACCATTCAAGCAGTCTTTTGCTATATAACATGATCATGTTCATATGGCAGTAGTGGGCAACAATGCTACTTTACAGTATAAAATCATCATACCTTGCTCAAATCGGATCTATTCACCTTTTGCAATGAACCACACTGTAGCCCCCAATTACCGCAGACTTTTGGCTTTACAACAAGATCATGTTGATATGGCAGTAGTGGGCAATAATGTTACTTTACAATGTAAAATCATCATACTTCGCTGAATTCGGATCCATCCGCCATTCGCAATGAACCACGTAGTAGCCCACAATTCAAGCAGTCTTTTGCTGTATAACAAGGTCATTTTCATATAGCAGTAGCAGGAACAAATGTTCCTTTTCGTTGCCAATCGTCCTACTTCGCTCAAATCGGATCTATTCGCCATTTGCAATGCAACACTATCGTAGCCAGCAATGAACGCAGCCTTTTGCTGTATATCAATGCGACGATGCTATGGTAGAAGCAGGCAATAATGTTGCTTTACTATGCAAAATCCTGATAACTTGCTCAAATCGGATCTATTCGCCATTCGCAATGCATCACAATGTAGCTCGCAATCAATGCAGTCTTTTTGCTGTATAGAAATGCCACAATGATATGGCAGTAGCGGGCACAAGGGTTACTTTTCAATGTAAAATCATGATACTTCGCTTAAATCGGATCTATTCGCCATGCGCAATGACGTATCATCGTAGCCAGGAATCAACGCAGCCTTTGCTGTATAACAAGGTCACGTTGATATGGCAATAGTAGACACCAATGTTGCCTTACAATGTGAAATCATCATACCTCGCTCAAATTGGATCTATTCGCCGTTCGCGATGCATCACAATGTAGCTCGCAAGCATCGCGGTCATTTTGCTGTATACCAAGGCCACGATGATATGGCTGAAGCAGGCACCAATGTTGCTTTACAATGCAAAATCGTCATACTTCGCTCAAATTGGATCTATTCGTCATTCGCAATGCACCACCATCGTAGCCAGCAATCGACGCAGTCTTTCGCTGAATACCAAAATCACGTCGATATGGCAACAGCAGGCACCAATGTTGCTTTACAATGTAAAATCATCACACCTTGCGCAAATTGGATCTATTCGCCATCCGCTATGTACCACATGGTCGCCAGTAATCAACGCAGCCTTTTGGCGTATAACAAGGTCACGTTGATATGGCAATAGAAGCCACCAATGTTGCTTTAGAAGGTAAAAACATCATACCACGCTCAAATCGGATCTATTCGCCATTCGCAATGCACCACATGTAGCCTGCAGCCTTTTGTTGTATAAAAAGGTCATATTGATATGGCAATAGCAGGCACGAATGGTGCTTTACAAAGTAAAATCATCCTTCCTCGCTCAAATCGGATCTATTCGCCATTCGCAATGCAGCACGTTGTAGCCCGCTTTCAACGCAGTCTTTTGCTGTATTCCAAGGTCACGTTGATATGGCAGTAGCAGGCACGAATGTCGCTTTACAATGTTAAATCATCATACCTAGCTCAAATTGGATCTCTTCGCCATTAGCGATGCATCACAATGTAGCTCGCAATTCATGCAGGCTTTTGACGTATAACAAGGCGACGATGATGTGACAGTGAGAGGCACCAATGTTGTTTTACAATGGAAAAACATCATACCTTGCTCCAATTGCATCTATTCGCCATTTGCGATGCATGACACTGTGGCACGGGATTCAAGCAGTCTTTTGCTGTATAACAAGGTCATTTTCATATAGCAGTAGCAGGAACAAATGTTCCTTTTCGTTGCCAATCGTCCTACTTCGCTCAAATCGGATCTATTCGCCATTCGCAATGCACCACAATCGTAGCCAGCAATCAACACAGTCTTTTGGCGTATAGCAAGGTCACGTTGATATGACAACAGCAGGCACCAGAGTTGCTTTACAATGAAAAATCATCCTAACTCGCTCAAACCGCATCTATTCGTCATTCGCTATTTCCATATCAACGTGACCTCGCCATACGCCAAACGACTGCTTGAAATGTAGGCAAAATGTGATTCATTGTGAACGGCAAATAGATCTTATTTGAGCGAGGTATGATGATTTTACATCGTAAAGCATCATTGGTGCCTGCTATTGTCATATCATCGAGACAATATTATAAACCTAAAGGCTGCGTGGATTGCAGGCTACAATATGATGAATTGCGAATGGCGAATAGATCCAATTTGACCGAGGTATGTAGATTTTGCATTGTAAAGCAACATTCATGCCTGCTATTGCCATATCAACGTGATCGTGGTATACAGCAAAAGACTGCTTGAATCCCGTGCCACAGTGTCATGCATCGCAAATGGCGAATAGATGCAATTGGAGCAAGGTATGATGTTTTTCCATTGTAAAACAACATTGGTGCCTCTCACTGTCACATCATCGTCGCCTTGTTATACGTCAAAAGCCTGCATGAATTGCGAGCTACATTGTGATGCATCGCTAATGGCGAAGAGATCCAATTTGAGCTAGGTATGATGATTTAACATTGTAAAGCGACATTCGTGCCTGCTACTGCCATATCAACGTGACCTTGGAATACAGCAAAAGACTGCGTTGAAAGCGGGCTACAACGTGCTGCATTGCGAATGGCGAATAGATACAATTTGAGCGACGTATGATGTTTTCACAATGAAAAGTAACATTATTGCCTCCTACTGTCATATCATCGAGATCTTGTTATACAGCAAAAGACTGCGTAGATTGCTGGCTACAACGTGGTACATTGCGAATGGGGAATAGATCTGATTTGGGCGAAGTATGACCATTTTACAATGAAAAGTAACGTTATTGCCTGCTACTTTCATATTAACGTGGCCTTGTTAGATAGCCAGAAGGCTGCGTTAATTGGGGGCTACAACGTGGTGCATTGCCAATGGCAAATTGACCTGATTTGGGCGAAGTATGATGACTTCACGAAGAAAAGTAACATTATTGCCAGCTACTGCGATATCAATGCCACCTTGTTATATAGCCAAAAGGTTGCGTTGATTGGGGGCTACAACGTGGTGCATTGCGAATTGCGAATAGATCCGATTTGAGGGAGCTATGATGATTTTATCTTGTAAAGTAGCATTATTGCCCACTACTGCCATATGAACATGATCTTGTTATATAGCAAAAGACTGCTTGAATGGCAGGCTACGATATGGTACATTGGGAAAGGTGAATAGATCCAATTTGAGCGAGGTGCGATGATTTAACATTGTAAAGCGACATTCGTGCCTGCTACTGCCATATCAACGTGACCTTGTTATACGTCAAACGAGTGCTTGGATTGCGGGCCACAATGTGATGTATTGCGAATGGCGAAGAGATCCGATTTGAGCGAGGAAGGATGATTTTACTTTGTAAAGCACCATTCGTGCCTGCTATTGCCATATCAATATGACCTTTTTATACAACAAAAGGCTGCAGGCTACATGTGGTGCATTGCGAATGGCGAATAGATCTGATTTGAGAGAGGTGTCATGATTTCGCATTGAAAAGTAACGTTGTTTGCCTGGTACTGCCATATCAACGTGGCATTTGTATACGCCAAAAGGCTGCTTGAATTACGGGCTCCAACGTAGCTCATTGCGAATAGCGAATAGATCTACTTTGAGCGAGTTATGATGATTTAACGTTGTAAAGCAACATTGGTGCCCGCTACTGCCATATCAACGTGGTCTTGTTATAGAGCAAAAAGACTGCATCGATTGCGACTTACAACGTCGCGCATTGCGAATGGCGATTAGATCCAATTTGAGCAAGGTATGATGATTTTGCATTGTAAAGCAACGTTATTGCTTGCTTCTGCCATATCATCGTGACCTTGTTATACAGCAAAAGACTGCGTTGAATTGCGGGCTACAACGTGGTGCATCGCGAATGGCGAGTAAATCCAATTTGAGCGAAGTAAGATGATTTTACATTGAAAAGTAACATGGTTGCCTGCTACTGCCCTATCAACGTGATCTTGGTATATATAGCAGAACGCTGCATTGATTGGGGGCTACAGTGTGGTGCATTACGAATGTCGAATACATCCGATTTGAGCGAAGTAGAATGATTTGGCAATGAAAAGGAACATTTGTGCCTGCTACTGCTATATGAAAGTGACCTTGTTGTACAGCAAAAGACCGCTTGAATTGCGGGCTACTACGTGGTTCATTGCGAATGGCGAATGGATCCGATTTCAGCGAAATATGATGATTCTACATTGTAAAGTAACATTATTGCCCACTACTGCCATATCAACGTGGTCTTGTTATAGAGCAGAAGCTGCGTTGATTGCTGGTTACGATGATGGTGCATTGCGAATGGCGAATACATCTGATTTGAGTGTGGTATGATGTTTTTGCATTGAAAAGCAACATTGGCGCCTGCTGTTACCATATCATCGTGTCGTTGGTATACGCCAAAGGCTGCGTTGATTGTTGGCCACGATGATAGTGCATTGCGAATGGCGAATAGAGCTGATTTGAGCGAGGTATGATGATTTTGCATTGTAAAGCAACTCTGGTGCCTGCTACTACCATATCGACGAGACCTTGTTATACAGCATCAGTGGATGTACAAGGCACCACAATCAAATGGCAGGATCATTGAGGATCGAGCGCACGCGTATGGATGTATTTTATTGCCACTTTAACAGCGCTATGATGCGACCACATGCCTCTGATTGGGATTACGACAAGGATGGGTCAATCGATTTTAATATACAAATGGCGTTATCATCGAGTATACGCATATGGGTTTATTATACGCGCATTTCCACTATCACATATACATGACTCTTTTTGGGATAAGGGCAAAGATGGATCATTGACATTGGCAGATATACAAACGGCAGGAAAATTAGCTACACGTGCATGGATTTATGGTGCGGTCACCTCAATAGCGCTTGGAGATATCTATCACGGTTACATCGACGTATCCTTCGTTGGCAAGAGCGAGGGGATGGCGGATGGATCAAACGAAATGCAAGGGAGATACAAATGGCGGCATCATCAGCTACATGGGTATGGATTTATCATACACCCCGCTTCCACCATTACGAGTACATGTCTGTTTTTGGGTTCACGACAAAGATGGATAAAGGATTGGTAGGGAATACAACAACAGCAGCATCACCGAGTTCATGCGTATAGATCTATCATGCACCCGTCTCTTATTGGGATAACGGCAAGGATGGGTCATTGGATTGGCAAAGGACATACGAATGGCAGCATCATCATGTACATGCATGTGGATTTACTATACACGCATATTCCATCATCATGACCACATGGCTCTTTTTGGGTTGAGAACAATGATGAATCAAAGGAATTGGCAGGGACCGTGAATATACAGCAACAGCAGCATTACCGAGTTCATGCGTATGAATCTATCATACACCCACCTCGCATAATCTCTTACTGGGATAACGACAAGGAAGGATCAAAAGGTTTTGGAGTTGGATACACAAAGCAGTGTCATCATCATGTTCATGTATATGGATTTGAATTTGATTTATCCAGCCATCTAACGAGCGCTTGGAGACATCTATCATCATCGCTTTCATATATCATTCGTTGGCAAGAGCGAGAGAACAGATCGATGCATTGGCAGTGAATATACAAATGGCAGCATCACCTGGTACACACGGTTGCATTTATTATGCACACATGTCTACAGCACTTGGAGACATCCATCGTCATCATGTTGACATATCCTTCGTTGGCAAGAGCGAGAGGATGGACCAAAGAGATTGACAAAGGATATACAAATGGCTGCACCACCCAATACATGCGTAGGCTATTATTATGCATATCTATATCTCGCACCATCATGTCCACATGGCTCTTTTTTGGATAAAGACAAGGATGGCTCATTGGTATTACAAGATGGCAGTGTATATACCGCAACAGCAGCATCACCTGGTACACTGGTAGGGATTATTATACACCAACCCATTTTGCACCATCTCCTCTTGGGATAACAATAACAATAAGGAAGGATCCAAGGGATTGGCAGTGGATATTCAAGACACCACAACCAAATGGCAGCATCATCAAGTACACGCGTTTGGATTCATTGTACATCCATCTTTCACCATCACCTATACATGGCTCATTTTAGGATAAGGAAAAGGATGGATCGTTCATATTGTTAATGGATATACAAGCGGTACCACAATCAAATGGCAGTATTCAGCATGTACATGGGTACATGGGTGTGGGTTTATTATGCACCATCTCTTATTGGCACGCATTTTGGATGACAAACCTTGGAATCACACATGCACTTCAACAACTACAAGCGCTCATAGTACGCCATCCCTTAGTTATTCGTTACCAATGTCAATTGCAGCAGCTGTCATTAGCTTCGTCATCTGCTGGTTGTTTTGACCCTTGCTATTTGTTGGACACAGGCTTGACCTGCAGCTTTCTTTACACAAGCAGCATGCAGCATACATCAAACGCGTTTTTTGGTTGTAGATGTAACGGATGAACAAGGTAAAGTGTTTGGTAGGTGCTACGATGATGGATCAAAAGGTATACTACAACGAAAGGAATGGCGCTTTTATTTGTCAAGGTAAATGACTCGAATCTATGACGATAAAGGAATCAGCATTCAACTATGGACATGAACATCTGTAGCCCATTCCATACATGATTTTATCACTTTAGAGGTATGATCGGGGGATAGATGGACGTCAGACTTGGATTATCAGGTAAACTCAATAGTACTTTCTATGCATAGGATGATGCATTTATTATATAGCTGGTACTGGAGGAGCATCCACCATCGTGATACACGTAAGCTGACGCTGGGAAAGGGCAGTAAAATGTGGACATGTCATAATACATGTTTCCTTCATCATAGCGAAAATGCTGTGATGGCTGCCTGTAATCGGCACAATGGTGGCTTTGTTCATCTG
Source organism: Lichtheimia ornata (assembly GCF_029851405.1). Classification (NCBI taxonomy): domain Eukaryota; kingdom Fungi; phylum Mucoromycota; class Mucoromycetes; order Mucorales; family Lichtheimiaceae; genus Lichtheimia; species Lichtheimia ornata. The sequence continues at coordinate 358 of NW_026695435.1, read as the reverse complement.
CTAGTAGTTGAGAGATGGTTTTCGATTATGGAGCACGTGATATTATCATGACGTCAGGTATCATCATTGCATGTTTTTAAACGAAACGCCTAAGATTTCATAGCAATCGCATCTCATTTGAATGTGATTCATTTATTGGATAGAGGGGACATAACACAACAACGTTTATTACTATAGCAAGTGAGACTGAGAATGGAAAAGGGTAATAAAATGTAGGCATATTATAAGACATGCTTTAATCATTGCAATGAAAACATCATCATCGTTGCATGCAATCGATGCATAGATGGATTTCTGATATTGCTAGCGACCAAAGCGACTCCCATCATTGATACATGGCATGAAAACGGAGGCAGAA
>NW_026695434.1:0-68973 GCF_029851405.1 Lichtheimia ornata | reverse complement strand
GCTACGTTTGCATGAATGAAAGGGTCAATGTATAATTACTTTATGGATCATCTAGGAACAGGCATGTATTGCTAGCTAACGGCCGCTTTTATCCAATCATCATTGTTGCGAGATCCACTGCATGGGAACGATGCCCCTGCTCTAGACATTCATTTCCATGATTAAAGTAGGTTGATCCGAGCTGATTTGACTGAGCTGTGGTCAAAGAGAGATTACATCACTCTGGACATAAAGCACGCTCGATGTAGCTCAACCGATATAATCTTGTGTGAGCGTAACTCAACCAAATCAGCTCGGATCAACCTACTTTAATCATGGAAATGAATGTCTAGAGCAGGGGCATTGTTCCCATGCAGTGGATCTCGCAACAATGATGATTGGATAAAAGTGGCTATTAGCTGCCAATGTATGACATAAAAGTGAGGATTGCGTACCTTTCATACATTGTCCCTGAAGTCCTGACTTTTGAGCTGAGTTACCCAAAGAGGTCCTTCTGCATCTTTGGCTCTCCAGGGTCTAGCTACTTGGCAATGAACAAAGACCACTTTTCATATAGCATCACGCTTACAAACATAAAGGTGCCTGTATCTCCGAACTTTACAATGAAACGTGGGGTTTTTATTAGAGCAATGTGCTCGGCTTGGCCAACTCCACCTTGGGTGCCAGTTTCACGATCAAGCTTGCCAATCCCAGATTTCGCAATGTCGCCACCAGCCAAACTGGATCCAGGGGTCGTCCTCTTCGACGACGACGACCAAAAAAATATTTTTTGGGCTAGTTGCGACATTGAACGTGAAACTTTCACTCTATTCAAAACCCCACGTTTCATTGTAAAGTTTGGAGATACAGGCACCTTTATGTTTGTAAGTGTGATGCTATATGAAGAGTGGTCTTTGTTTAATGTAAAGTAGCTAGACCCTGACAGAGCAAAAGATTCAGAGGGTTGTGTTGTGTAACACAGCTACGTTTGCATGAATGAAAGGGTCAATGTATAATTACTTTATGGATCATCTAGGAACAGACATGTATTGCTAGCTAACGGCCACTTTTATCCAATCATCATTGTTGCGAGATCCACTGCATGGGAACGATGCCCCTGCTCTAGACATTCATTTCCATGATTAAAGTAGGTTGATCCGAGCTGATTTGACTGAGCTGTGGTCAAAGAGAGATTGCATTACTCTGGACATAAAGCACGCTCAATGTAGCTCAACCGATGTAATCTTGTTGGAGCGTAACTCAACCAAATCAGCTCGGATCAACCTACTTTAATCATGGAAATGAATGCCTAGAGCGGGAGCATCGTCCACCTACAATAGAATGCACAAAAGTTGGGAATGCACAAAAGTGGCTATTAGCTGCCAATGTATGACCTGAAAATGAGGGTTGCGTACCTGTCATACATTGTCCCTGAAGTCCTGACTTTTGAGCTGAGTTACCCAAAGAGGTCCTTCTGCATCTTTGGCTCTCCAGGGTCTAGCTACTTCACAATGAACAAAGACCACTCTTCATATAGCATCACGCTTACAAACATAAACGTGCCTGTATCTCCAAACTTTACAATGAAACGTGGGGTTTTAAATAGAGCAATGTGCTCGGCTTGGCCAACAGCACCTTGTGTGAAAGTTTCACGTTCAATGTCGCAAACAGCCCAAAAAATATTTTTTTGGTCGTCCTCGAAAGAGGTTGAGCCCCGGATCCAGTTTGGCTGGTAGCGACATTGCGAAATCTGGGATTGGCCACGATGAACTTCATACTTTGACACAAGATTCCTTTGACCCCGACAAGCACGTTGATCTATTAAAGAGCCCACGTTTGATTGTAAAGTTTGGAGATACAGGCACCTTTATGTTTTTACTATGTTGTAAGCGTGATGCTATATGAAAGATGGTCTTTGTTTAATGTAAAGTAGTATGACTGTAATAGAGCAAAATATGCAGAGGGCGCGTTTGTGTAACTTGAGTCATTCAGCACAGGCGATGCATGATTCTTGTACACTATTTAGGAATAGTTCAAAATGCGAGCTATAACCTTAGTCCTCCCATTCTCCATTGTTGTCAAATCCAATGCATACGAACGATTGTCCTGCTCCAGCCCAGCATGCCCATCATCCAACTTTCTTGATCCGATGCGATTTGACTGAAAAACGCTCAAACACAGAAACATCATCCAATATCAGAAGAGTCAAATTGCAAAGTTATTTGTAAACTGCCAGCTAATAGCCCCTTCCTCCCATTCACCTTTGTTGCTCAATCCAATGCATGTGATGGATTGTCCTGCTCCAGCCCAGTATGCCCCTCCTTCAACTTTCTTAATTCGAGAGGATTTGACTGAAAAACGCTCAAACACAAAACATCATCCAAGCTTCACAAAAATCATTTTGCAAAGTTATTTGTAAACTGCCAGCTAATAGCCCATTCCTCCCATTCACCTTTGTTGTCCAATCCAATGCATACGAACGATTGTCTTGCTCCAGCCCAGCATGCCCATCCTTTAACTTTCATGATTCGAGCTAACCAAGGTAATGGCTGTTGTTGGATCATCATTATCATGTAAAGTGTAAAATGGCACACACCCTTTTGCTATACGTGAGGATCATCATTTCTTTTATTTACGTATACCTATTGTCTAATATCATGAGGGTGATGATCATGATGGGTGGATGGTGTGTGTAGGGTAATTGAGTGGCCTCAGGGTAATAGCAGTAGGGGGATTTAAACTTGGGGTACAGCAAGACAACGCTTCTCTTCTTTTTCTCCCTCCTCTGCTTTTATCCCATTCACGACATCTCGATCAAGGTAATGTACTACAAAAGAGCGCTCTTGTTGGCTGTGAGGTGTTAATGTAGTTCTGAACATGCATTGTCAGGGAGTGAGTGTGTCCAAGTGCTGAGGAATGAGCGTGGTGGCCATGACGACATCGTTGCTTCCTTTTGTTCGTTGCTGTACCCGCTCTATGCTTGGTGTCCACAGGTACATTCAGAGTCCAATGTTGTAGCTAAACTTGTTCCATTGACGTGTTAGCTGGTATAGAGGGCAAGCTTGGTTTCAAAACGTTGGCTGGTTTGGCGTTTTGTTTCGGCTCAACAACACTACTACACCATCGTTTTCAGTGGTGCTATACTTGTTGATCCAATTTCCTCGAATGCTCTATTGATTAACACTGTTGAGGTGTACGGTCGTTTGAACTTGGTTGATGCACACCATGAACGATGTTTGAACAAACGTGGCGCCCCTGCAGCAACCACCAACCCACCAACGACTTCTCGATACAAGGGGGTTTGGACGATATCAATGAAGGATGAAGACGGCACGAAGCTGAATATTGCCACCAAGACTTTCAATGCCTTGGCGACTTCATCAATTCGACTCGATACCAAACACGCGGCAGAGTTGGGACCAACAACGAGTAAATTTGACATCGATACCAAGCATGGTCGTGATATCCAGATCTTTTTCAATGAGGAAAACTACATCGATGCCACTAAAATCGCCTTCAATCAACATGCAGCCGACATCAGTGACACAGATATTCTTCAACCATTTCGCCAGATACGCTCAAAATTCAATGAGCACTCTTCGTACATTCCACCCCGATCAAGCAGCTCGCACTGTGATTTCCATCGCTTACAACCCCAGACGATCTTTACCTACTGTACTTTCGACACTTCATCATTACAATGTGACGGCAAGTTGGCATCACAGGTGTTTGCCAATATCGCTCGTGAAGTAATCAACAAGAGAGAAAAGGCCATGCTTCATAAGAGCTTGATCACCAATATCATGGGGAAATGTAAACCAGGCGGAAAAGTCATGAGCATTTTGAATGACATCAGTGGATTGTTTACCGATGGATGCACTACTGTCACAATCTTGGACAACATGTCGCTTTGTAAATTTCTCAAATCCCTTGCCCACCTATTACAGCCATACATTTCGCAAGCAAATCAAACCACTGGTTGCTCTATCACGGCTCTTTATTCAACAAAAGCTGTCGCTGGAGCACATTGATCGCAAGGACGACGTCACTATCCAATTACTTTACAGTATCGCTGAAGAAATATTGGGAGAAGGACGGCATATCATTTGGGGAAGCTTCAATCATATTCATTCCTCATATCCAATGTAGTCGAAGAGGAGGTTGAGGATGATTTCATTACAAAGCACTTGCAGTTGGGGGACGAGTACGAGAATGGCAAACAAGCACACGCTTGCGCTGAATGTACCAATGGCAAGCACGATCCTTCAGCAAGCTATTCGAGTATTGATAGCTCCATTGGTGATACACTTGCGGCGAGTTCTTCTTCAAAGGATCCAGGTGCTGATGGCCTCGACTAGTATTGGTGAATGTATATAAACGATTGTCCTTTTCACATGTGGCTGATGATGGATGGATTGATGATCATGATGATGCAAACGCGGCTCTGTTTCTTTGGTTGTTGTTGTTTCTATATCTGCTAGCGATGGATGAGCAAATGTAAAGGTGGATGGGTGGGCATGACTGTATTTGATCGATCACAATAAATACGTTCATTTCAGAAGTGGAAGTGTAGTCATCCATGGTTTATGTGCTTCTTGTAAAGGAAATTCGTTTTGTTTCCCCAATCAAACAATACACTTTTGAGCATGAACAAATACGAGGTGGGAGATGGGAGGTTGATGCCAATGAACTTCATAATATTGAATCTAAGGCACAATATTAAGTTGAGCTAGTCATTCAGCAGCAGCTTAGAGCGATTTAAACAAGCTTTTATTATTAAGCGAGTATGAAGGGGTGATGCATGTGGGGTGTAAAATGCATTGGCAGCTGAGCTATCTAGTATATTTTCATTCTACAACGGCAGCGGTGGTGCATTGTAGCACGCTTCTTTACCAGCAACCAAAACAAAACCATGACACGACTCCTTCTTGGACGCCTGGCAGCACGACATGCACTTGGCCACCACCATGTACGCATTACACCTGTTCCACGTAGACTATTCACCAATGCCAGCAACTACGATGCACTCGTCTTGGGATCCTACACCGATGCCGAGCAAATTACCTTTTCAGCTTCTCGTGACATTACTTCCAGCACGCGTCAAACCTTAGTCGAGCAACTTGCAGCATCCGGTTTCAAAAAGGAGGGCGATGTGCGTGTGTTGTACAATGTGGGTGGTGTCAAGCAAGTGGCTGTGGTATCACTCGGCAAGCAAGGCAAGGATGAAGCTACTCAGTTGGAACAAGCACGCAAAGCTGTAAGTGGATGGGCATACCAAACAAATGAAGATGATGATGATGATGATGATGATGATGGCTGATGATCAGGTTATAGTCAGCACTTGGTATTCAAGCATTGCAGAAACAAGGCGTCGAGAATGTGGGTGTGGATGTATCCGTCAATGCACAAGGTGCTGCTGAAGGTGCTGTTCTCGCTCAATTTTGCCTCGACAAGCTCAAGAATGAAGCCGATCGTCGTAAGCCGATTCAAGTCAACCCTTTTGCTGCAGAATCAAACAGTGAACGTGATTGGGAAACTGGATACATTTATGGCACATCACAAAATCTCGCACGCATGTTGATGACTACGCCTGGCAACCTTATGACACCAAAGTTGTTCACTGAAGAAGTCGCTTATTTACTTGCTGGTCTTGAAAACACTGAAGTGATCGTCCGTGATGAAGAATGGGCTATTCGTAACAAGATGAATTCATTCTTGGCTGTTGCTAAGGGAAGGTAAGGGTTGCATCAAGTGGATAAAGGGAGGACCGTGTATACTGATAATGTGTTTGAATGGTTAGCAAGGAGCCTCTTCGATTCTTGGAAATTCATTATCGTGGTGCTGGTGAAGATCAAAAGCCTCATGGATTGGTTGGCAAAGGTGTAACCTTTGATTCGTAAGTGTTGTCAATGCATGAAATTGTGTTATACAGGAATGGCTAATGGGCTGATGTTAAAAATAGGGGAGGCATCTCGCTCAAACCATCCAACAACATGGCCTTGATGAAGGGTGATATGGGCGGTGCTGCTACTGTTGCTGCTTCGTTGTATGCCATTGCCAAACTTCAGCTACCCGTCAACGTGATTGCCTGTATGCCTTTGTGTGAAAACATGCCTTCGGGTGGTGCTACCAAACCAGGCGATGTGGTGCGTGCCATGAATGGGAAATCAATTGAAGTGATGGATACCGATGCAGAAGGCCGTCTTATCTTGGTAAGAAAAAAGTTATATTTATAAACGCTGATATACTAATGGAGGATGGGACATAGGCTGATGCATTGTACTATCTCAGCTCCAAGTATTCACCCGAAAGCTTAATTGATCTTGCTACTTTGACGGGCGCAATGGATGTAGCATTGGGCAACGCTTTTGCAGGCGTTTTCACCAATTCCGATTTGTTGTGGCAGCGACTTGAGAGTGCCGGCAAGATGACTTCGGATCCATTCTGGCGTATGCCTTTGCATGATGCGTACTTGAAAGAAATGAAGGAGTCTACAGTTGCTGACCTTAACAATTTGGGCAAAGGTCGATCGGGAGGTGCATGCTCAGCGGCTGCTTTCCTCAAGGAGTTTGTTGCTGGTGTGGAATCTGAGCAACCACTTGCATGGGCACATATTGACATTGCCGGTGTCATGGACAGCGATGCCACTCAAGGTTATCATATCAAGGGCATGAGCGGTAAGTGATCCTACCTTTATCTTCGAGTGAGTGATGGATGCAAGGACTAAGTAAAATGCATATTATTATTATAGGCCGACCCACACGATCATTGGTTGAATACATGCGAAGAGTGTCAGCATAGAGATAGATGATCAAGAAGAAGTTTGGATTAGAGAGGTAGAAACAGCAATGTGAAAAGTAAACTTGGGCAACTTGCCACGATTGCGGTGTAATTAGCTATTATCCTTGTGTCACAAGAAAATGATTTTCCTCGAGGGGGAGTAGATCTTACAACCAAGGAGGGAAAAGAGGCGCCAAGAGGCGATTGATTATTTGGTGGCATTGAATTTTATTCATTGGATTTGATTGTTTTCAATCTAATAGAAAATGCTACATTGGGATCTTGCTACATGTGTAAAGATAAGCGTATCCAGGTACACGGAGCACAATGGCTGATTTAGTATCAACAAAGAAAACGAAGCACACACTATACTCATCGCTACACAAGCATATCTTCAACACGCGGCGCACTTGCCTAGTTTTGACCTGTTTGGGCAACCCATCACTTCTTTTTGTTCTCTTTTGCTTACTCGACGCACGTATACGTCTCTTTGGAAACGAGCTTTTTCTTACTTTCGCTTTGCAACAATCATATCTCGCCCGAGTGAAAGCAACAACGTCCACCACTTGACACCAATACTATCACCAGCTCCAATACTACCACTACCACTACTATTCTCTATACCACAACATGTCTCCTCGATCGAGACGCAATGCCATTTCTTATTTCAACGTGATGGTCGTTGGATTCTCGGGTGTCGGCAAGACGTCTTTCATCAAGACTCTCATGGCGGCCCTGAAAGCCGAGATGCCCAAAGACAAGCGTGAGTCGTTTGGTAGTATGCCCGAAGGCACTCGACACCAAATTGATGGTCCACTTGAAAAGACGACGACACCTTATACTGCGTCAGTGGGTATCGACGTTGATGGCGAAAAAGTCATGTTGACGCTTATTGATACGCCCGGTTTCCAAGGAGATTTCAAGATTGATAAACAGCTGCATGATATTCTCGGTTATATTGAGCATCAGTTTGACTTGACTTTGGCCGAGGTAAAAATAATAATACAGCCTCACACATACACATGAATGTTGATGTTTACTCGTCTCAATAGGAAAATAAGGTCAAACGAAACCCCAAAGCAGTAGACACACAGGTGCATGCTTGTTTATACGTCCTCGATCCTGCTAAGCGTGCATTGGATGAATACGACATTCGCATCCTTACTCGACTTTCGCAACGTGTCAATGTAATCCCAGTGATTGGCAAAGCTGATACTCTTACTTCCGCCCAACGCAGCCGATTTAAGCCAACCATCATTCATGATGTTTATACGACTCATAAGATTCCACTTTACGGCCTCCCAGAGGATGATGATGATGATGACGAAGAAGAAGAGGAGGAGGCAAAGAATGCTGAAAAGGATGAACAAGAAGACAAGAATGGAACATCAACATCGGAAGAAAAGGATGCGACAGCAAAGGAAAATGGTCAAAGCGACAAAAAGGGCAAGAACAACACGCTCGATGATTTCCTCAGCCAATTCAACTATGAAGAAGAGGATGAAGAGACACAAGCGTTTATCGATTATTTGCGATTGATTCCCTTTGCAGTGATTGCATACGAAGATGACCCCGAGACTGGTGAACCTGTGGAAATCGATGATATCAAGATTGGACGTGATTATGGATGGGTCAAGATTGATTGCCTTAGCGACCAATACAGCGATTTTGTAGCCTTGAAGACGTTATTGTTGTCAAGCCATCGTCGTATTCTTCAAAGCGAGACTTTGGAACGTTATTACGAGCAATATCGCACAGAGCGTCTCTTGGTGAGAAGAGCAACTCGTATGAAGAGCATGGACATTGGCAAGAAAATCCTTGAAGATCTCAACCACCTGTAATATCCACCACCTAATTAACACATATAAAAATCCAACTTCTGTAGTCCAGTGAAGTATCATTCATCTCGTAAATGTTGATGCCTCAAGTCTGTCTTCGTCTTTTCCCTCTTCCTCCTACACCCTTTGAGATCATTTTCGGCTTCCTTTCTTGAATTACATATATCCTCATCCCCATTTGGATGGTCAAGAACATCCCATATTCACGTGTCATCACTTAAATTTCCTCTCGCTCTCTCTATCTCTCTTTTTTCTACTCCTCCGATCGCCGCGTTGCATTCAACAACATACCTAGCAATAAAACCTAACCCAAATCACCCTTTTGCTATATCGATGATTCACGTGTCAATTATATTGGTTGGGAAAAATAGTCCTTCTATTATCAGCTCCAAGTCAATGAAACTGGGATTGGATTTACCAATGCGCTAAAGGTGGTCTAAAGTGTCGGCCACGTGGTGCAGCTGCACTACATCTTTGTCCCACATGACATTCCAAACACCACTGCAATCCTGTCAAAACTTGATGTACTCCATGAATGACTTGCTGTGTGAATACATTTTCAGCATCATAGATGCGCTCAATACTATTAGCTTGCTTCCGAAAACAAGCTTACGTAGCTTATACAACGTTGACGTTGGTATGATGTATGATGTATGATGTATGCCAACCTGAAGTGACTGGGGATGTTGTGTTTTATGGATACGGTGTTAACAAATAATAGGTGTACGCAGCATGACGAAAGATAAATGACATATAACTATAGCAGTATAGATAAAATCTGGTTTTGGGTGTGATTGACCAAGGATCAGCAGGCACATCCACTTGCATCGTTGTTCTCAGAGGTGGTTAGATCGACCTTTTGCACTATACACACGCACACACAACGTATCAATAAAGGGATTTCATCCTTCTCCAACAAGATGTTTTCTTACTTTGATCCCTTCCTTCCTCTGATTGAGCATCAACGCCGGGTAGTCCTTGAGCAATCCTCCGAAACAGCGTCTTGACCTATCAGCAGAACAAGAAAAAAGGAGATGTCAAGAAACGATTCTATGCACCCACCCACACAACAAAGCACATTGCCCCCTGAAAAAGAACAACCCCTTACATTATGGCCTGCTTTGGCACTTGTCTCAATAAACATGACATTGTAATCCTTGGCCTTCTTTTCACCTTCTTCCAGAGTCACTTGCCTACATGGAGAGAATAGCAAAGAAACCATTGTGAGTGAAACAAAGAGGATCAAAAAAGGTGTGCTTACCGTTTTTCATTCAAGTCGACCTTGTTACCAACCAAAACAATGATCACCTCATTTCCGCGTTCTGCACGTACATCATCGATCCATTTTTCCGTATTTGCAAACGAATTGCGATCTGGCGTGGGCGTGCATGAGTGTGTGGCAAAATACAATGTTGAGCTGCATGCATCATCATAATGGTGCCTTGACCAACAAACAATACTTACTCGTAATATCATACACCACAACAGCACAACTCGAATCACGGATATAGGATGGGATCAATGAACGAAATCGTTCCTGGAAGCACAAAGAGAAGATGAATGAGCCTTTGTTGTACAATCAAAGCACCACCACCCATAGACGCATTGTTTTGCATAACCTCCTCCTTGTCCTTTTTCCTTCTTTGTCTTTGATTCCCATCATGTATTACCTGGCCAGCTGTATCCCACAATTGAAGCCGTACTGTTCGATCTTCCAAGTACATCGTTTTTGAGAGGAAATCAATGCCAATGGTAGCCTTGATAGATCACATGTCAATCATGTAGAGCCCAGCGTTTGATGCAATCATCATACCTGGTAGGTATTGTCAAAGGTGTCGTACATGAAGCGAGTAATGAGCGATGTCTTGCCCACTAAAGAAGGATCATAGAATAGTCAATGGGGATCGAATGTCGCCAAGTGCAATTAGCCATTACCGCTTTGCTCGCCTAGAAAGACAAGCTTAAACTTTCGAAGTGGATTACTGAATTCAGGACTTGCCATTGCAAAAAGAAAAGAGAGCGAGAGAGTAAAGAGGAATAAGGGCTGGAACGAGCGGGTATTTTTCTGCAGGTCATGCAAGTGGAGGTTCGCTTCTCAGCAGATCATCAAGGCCTGACATCATTGCTCGCTCGACGTATGACAACGTATCACAAGCTTTCCATCTACGGTCATATTCATGCGTCTCCATAGCTTCTCTCCATGGCAACATTATTCTACACATGCACACAGGATACGCCAAATAAAGTATTGTTGATTAAGCTCTGTTCGTGGAGCTGTGTAAAAGCAATGAGAAAAACACAAATTGGAAAGGGGTTGATTGGGCGATGATGATGGTGAAGGTTTGATAAGCAGCAGAAGCAACAGTAAAAAAACAACGTATTTTCTCTTCTCTCTAAGCAAAGGATGGTATTCAATTAAGCATCCGCAATCTGGGCTTGAGCGAGTCTCGATTCAAGATTACGCAAAGCTTCTTCCTTGTTCATGAGCTCGGCACGTTTTTCTTGAATTTCTCGTTGTACCTTCAGTTCAATGTCGCGTAGCTGATAATTAGCAACAAGGCGTTAGACGTAGAGACACAGCTTCCACCACACGCGCGCGTCATGTACATGCGTGTTGTAGAAGGGAGGAAAGGGGGAGGGAATGCGTAATATGGGAAAGAAGCCCAAGTATGGTAATTACCTTTTCTTCTTCCTTTCGCAATTGTTCTTCCTTCAAACGCACAGTTTGGCTTGCCATGTCATCTGCATTGAGCGAGGCATCCCTATCGCCACTATAAACATGGACCATGCATTAATCCTCTTATCACATGAAATCATAAACCCTGTATGTATACACCAACACTTGCTCTGATTCGCCATTGTTGACCGTACGGCTAAGCTTCTCAGTACGATAGTTTTCATATAAAAAGTCGTGGGTGATTTCTTTCAAGTCTTGAAGGTGAGAGCTACCAGAACTGAAAAGATTGATATCATGGTGTAAATTGCGCGGATAGTTGTATGGTGAAACCCTCCCTTTTACATGTATGCCACGTACCTCAACAATGCCGATCGCAGACGAGCAAAGTCCGAGTGTTGGGGATTGTCCACTATAAACAAAGTGAATAAAGGTTGCATACATAGACGTTTATTATAGCACATACCTTCCACAGCACCCCATGGATATTGACGACCACGTACTGTGCGACCATCAATGGTGATTTCCTCATCGCTACCGATAATGGCAAATGGAAGCAATGCACGTAACTCGCTATTTTCCTCAATGGTATCTTCATCATCCTCCTCAACGTCATAAGGGAAGTTGTAAATGGGAATGTTGTAATGCTCAATGTCCTCCATGATCTACCAGCATAGAAATCAATGTTGGGTTTCTCTATCACTCTAATCCTTTTTTTTACCCTGCGTTTGAAATCCTTAAGTTCTTGGGGTGTCAATGAATCTGCACGACCCACAACGGGGATTACATTGACCCTGGGGCTTAATCGACGCATGAGCTCAATATCGATCTCACGGAGACTTTAAACATCATCGTCAATTAATGCGCGTGTTACCAAAAGCAAGCGGCATGAATGACTTACGCATGACCCGTCGGTGAGATGAAATACAAGAGAGCATGTACACGATTATCTCGGAAGCGTGGATTACGCTTGATACGCGATTCCTCGGCGAGAATGTCATCGTATTGTCGTTCTAGGTACCCAACAATCTCTTGGAAACTACCATGTTGCAATCAGCCAAATGACATGTCAGCTTGTTGTTGAAGCAACTCACCATCGTTCGTTATCAATGTTGTCGCCAAAGCCAGGTGTATCGACGATAGTGAGTGAAATCCTGCATAAGAAAAAACCGGGGCAAAGGAAAAAAGGAGACAACAGGGGTGTATGTGTGAGTGAGAGATGCGAGGATTGGATATAAACTTGCTCATGCAAAATGTTTTCTTTTGCCTATCATCCCATCCTTCACCCCTCATCATCGTTTACATACCTCACACCATCTTCGTCAAGTTCTAAATGACATATCGAGTTTAACGTTAAAAAAGGAATGATTCAAGCTCAAGGTTAATGATATTACCAACAGATACCGGCTTGATAGTAATTCCTTCTTCATTATGCGCTTCTTCAGGGCTGTCACAAACCTTCTTTGCTAATACACTGGAATTGCACAATGTATTGACAAAAGTCGTACGACCCGTACCGGAAGCACCTATACGAGAAATGATTAGGAGGACAACAACAACAACAACGTGAGACATCCACCACATGCACAAGCCAATACACATCACATACCAACAACCATCAGTGTAAATTGAAAGCCCTTTTTGACATTTTTTCTACGTCCACCAAGTCTCTGGTATTCTTGTGAGCGAACCATCCAATGTCATTCCACGATAGGTATTGTCGTAGATACTTACGTGAGCCATGGCGATTTCAAGTAGGAAAGAAAAGGAAAAGTAAGATAGACCAAGAGAAAGAGTGAATGAGAATGGAAACGGGATGGAAGAAGAAAAAAAGGGTCTACTTGTGTGGAAGAGAAAGAAAGCAAAGGGGGTGGATTATAAGGGTGATATAGGAGTTGTTGAAGGGCAAGGGTCAAACATGTATGTACCTTGATGATGATAAGCTCCTTCAACCAAAACATCAAGCACACGATGGACCATCTCTTTTTTTCTCTCTCTTTTTTTTAATACTTTTGAAATGATGTTTGGGATGATGATGAATCTAACGAATGTGGGTGGATAGGAGGAGATGGGATTATCTATTGTCTATCATGATGCAATATATCATTCTTCCAAAGCTCGAGTGCTTCAATTTCATCTTGAGAGAAATCCTTCTTTTTTGCAAAGCTGATCAGAGTATTTACAGTCTTGTCATCCACGAGGGGGCGTGGGTCAACGAGTGAATTGGCGGAGTAAGCAGGCCGCATTTCTTCATCCACCACCCTTTTCGCTTCCTCCCAGCCATCTCGACCCTTGCTTCGACATAGGCATTCCACATAAGAACAATAGTTGTTGGTATTGAGCTCGAATCCGGATTGCTTAAGCGTATGCCAAATATCACGTGCATGGTAGTTGTATCCATTGTGACCACAGCTATCGAGGACGATGGAAACGGTGGTTTGATCAATGGCAGTTTCAGGGGCTGAGGAAAGAGCCAACATCTCCCACATCTGCAGCACGATATGGCCATCCCCAACTCGGTTGTATGCATTCATTAACGCGTTGTAGACTGCTGTATCCGGATCAAAGTACAAATCCATGCGAATCAATTTGTGCACCTGCTCCAACACATACGCATCCTTGTACTTTGCACATGCATGCAATATGGCGGTATATACATGTGCATTGGGCCGTATCATCGATCGTCGCATGTCGTTGAATAATGCAAGTGCTGTCAAAAGCATAGGTTGTGATCGTCCATCCAGTCCTTGAATCGGTGTATCATCAATGGTGTATGCATAATTGGGCGCCGGTCGATCTCCCAAATCAAGTTCTTGTCCTGGCAACCGTGTCATGGCCGATATCAGCGTGGTGTAAAATGTCGCATCCATGTTGAAACGCTCCTTGCCAGCATCTGATCCATGCACAAACTCACGCAGCTCATAGTAAATATCCATAGCATCATCCACAAGCTCATCATTGATATACGCCAACATCAAATTCGTATACGTCGCAATATCAGCCTTTTGAGTGTTGTATCGGAACACCTTGTCGTACAAGTTTTGTGCCTGCAAAGATCGACCTTGTTTGGCGAGTCCACTTAGCAGCCCATTGTATGCTTGCGTATCCAATTGTAAAGGCGAGTTGTTGCTATGCTGTTCCACTATCGTCAATATCCGATCCAGCTGCGTCGAATCTTTTTCTTGTGATGCAAGGTTGGCGAGTGACGAAAGGACTCGGTCGTTGGGTGCAATCGATTGTTGAATCATTTCATCAAAGCGTTTCAGTGCTCCTTCCACATTACCAAGCCGTGCTTCTGCATCCATCAACGCGCCATAGGTGACCACATCGGGAGCGCATCCAGCTTTGTTGTGCATCTCATCGAATAATTTGAAAGCTTGTTCTGGTTTGTCGAGCTTGAGACATGCGTCGAGTAAAAGATTGTAAGTGACCACGTCAGGGCGCAAGCTTTTTGGAAGAGTATAAAAGAGGTCGAGAGCACCTTGAAGATCCTGTGCAGCATTTGCCTTGTATGCTAACATGTTGTTCAGTGTATACAAGTCGATGTTGGCGTTCTTTTTGACGAGGATATCTGCGTATACACGATCGCCTATAGTTGTATTGTTTGCTTTGGTGGCGATGTTGAGCATAGTGGAAAAGGTATAATTGTCGGGCATGACGCCATCGTGTTGCATTTTGTCATAGAGTTGATATGCCATCTCTCGATCCGTGTCAGCCAAAAGATGAATCAATGTGTTGTAGCTGCCAACATCGCGTGGGATTTGTCGTTCCATCATCTCATCCAATAACTGCAACGCCTTTTGAGTATCGCCAGCTCGCTTGTAGCATCCAAGAAGTGTGTTGTAAGTGAATGTATTGGCTTTGATATCATGCTGCGACATTTGCTCAAGAACATTGTGTGCCTTTTCAGGTCGATTATGAACACCATACGCATACATGAGAGCATGATACTCGAACGCCTGAGGAGCAAGACCAAACCGTGTCTCCATGGTATTGACAATGTCCTGCACCAACACGAGATCGGATTGCTTACGACTCTTGCGTGCAATAAGCAACAAGCTGCGAATCGTCTCTCGACTCAAGTTGTCGTTGCCTCGGTTGATGAGCTCAAACGACTTTCGTGCCTGCGCCAAATTGTGTTGTTCAATGGCACGTTCAAGGGTTGTCGATTCATCGTTCGCTGTCAGCGTCGAGTAGCAAAAGCGATTGTGAGATCCCGTGGCCGATCGTGAATTGTCGACTAGCAAGGAATGGCGTGTCAAGTGAAGGCGACATGGCTGCGAGACTCGTCGTTTTGCTGTGGATGTCAATAAAGCTGCTCCAAGCCTTGCGCTTGTTCGTGGCAACATGGTCAGCTTGGAAACGTTGCTAAACAAAACAAATTTGTGCTGGTTGCCCTCCCACTTGCTGCTGTTTGGCTGGTTACCTCCCGACAACGATCATAGGCCAATCCTTCATTGATACAGCGACGGCGACAATAATGACATTTACTACTTATCATTAATACTACTACTATTACTACTTCCACCACCACCATTGTATCTATTCATTGTTCCACATAAACAAGTTCATTTGACCCACCAGCTTGGGATAATCCTACTGGCAAACTTAATTTATAATTGTCCAAAGAAAGAAAAGACCATTGCCATGGAACCGGTAAAAATGTGGGGTAAAGAGTCTTTGAGTCACGTTGCCAAGCAAAATGTACTATTTAGTCATTGCCAAACACAAGTTTGACAAATCATCGTCATATGCGTGTGCATATTGTGTCGTTCCAATGGGACATTGTCTTGTTTTAATAACTGTGGGAGTTTTACGCATGTGATTTGCATTAATGTGTGCCTCGCAAAGACGTAACCAACATGCCACACGTTGGACTTTTTGGGATGTGTAAGCATCAAATCCAGGAAAAAGTGTGTATAACCCTTCAAATCATTCCAATGGTATAAGCGTAAACAGCTCTCGGAGATCTCGGATACATTCGCACGGGGGCGCGTGAGAATAAGAGCGTATGCCTATAGTAGTGGGTAGTTCCTGGTGTTCACAAGCGACAAGCTACATTGCACTGTGATTGGTTTCAAGCTCAAATCAAATAATGTTAAGGATTGGAGATGACTTGCTCCCGCAGCTTGGTGCACTATGACGCTGAATCATAGCCATAGGGAAAGGCTTGATCCTAATTTCGGTTTGGCGTATTATGCACCGATTTGTCAGTCAAGATTGCCACTCCCGGATGTTCCCAGCAGAAAATATGAAAGCGATAACACATGGCCTAAGATATCTCAAAAAGGCGATAAGAGACAATGCACCCTTGTGCGATGAGATAAGTCTAGAAAGCCCGATTGTCAAAGAAAGGCAAACACCATGGCGAACAGGCCAATCACTGCCCCTGGCTGACAAATACTTTGGGTATCACGAAGCGTGTCTTCATTTTCACAACTCCTCCATGTCACGCATGAATTACTTGTTACATAGCGAAAAAAACATGTCTGGGTTCCAGCATAGTGGATGGATTTATTATTCAACTCGATCAATATGCGATCGTTATAGCTTCAAGCCTTGTATTGTAGACATCATTTTTGGGAGTACAAGGGAGTCTAATATACTGGTGTGGGTTTTTGTGATCCCATTTACACGTCGCACCACAAAGTAAGCTACATCGACCTTTTTTCGCAAGCAAGCCATGATCTTTGTCCCACGATCCCATTTTACATTCACACCCGTTGTCTGATCGCTTTATCTTGCATATGCGATTTTCCTATCGAAGAGTGGGGCCCGATGAACCTGCAAAGTTTTCACATAAAAAGGACCCATCTTTTTCCCCTTTGTCATGTTCGATTGATTGAAACACTTTTTTCTTACACACATACATTTTCAAAACTGACTCCCTTCGATGGCATTTGGATTGCTCGACAGCAAAAGCAAAACAACCGAGAAGCAGGTTGAAAATGGCACCCCCGGTGTTGACGCAGATGAAGAGCTCTTGCGACAACTCGGCTATGAACAGGTACCATAGACCATCCTCTTCTTTCATCTTCTTTTACAGGGATGGTCATCCTAACGCACATGCATGCACATGCATAACCTTCTAAATCATAGGATTTGAGCCGTTCCATTAATGCCTTTTCTAACTTTGCAATTGCCTTTTCTTGCTGCTCAGTCTTATCGGGCTTGACTCCCGTATGTAAAGATTCATTTTGTAAACCCCTCATCACGCTAATCAAAAATGCATTGTCTTATACAATAGATGTGGGGCGATGCCATGAATGACAGTGGATCGGTATGTGAAACGCTTGTCATTTTTATAACAAACAAACATAGCTAATAGGAATGATTGAAAATAGCTTGGTGTGATTTGGGGTTGGCTCATCACCGGTACCTTTACCATGATGGTGGCCATGTCTCTTGCCGAGATTTGTAGTGCCTACCCTACCACGGGTGGTTTGTACTTTTGGACAAGTCGCCTTGCTCCTGGACCCTACATGCCATTAGCGTGTTGGTTGACGGGCTGGTTCAATTGGATCGGCCTTTGCTTCGGTAAATTCCCATCCTTCTTCTTCCATTACCTATCAACCACTTACACGCGGATTTTTCCATAAAGGTATCACCAGTGTCGATTTGGGATTAGCTCAATTCATTGCCGGCGTGATCAATGTTTGGTAAGTTTGTGCATTTTCCCTTGCCATATATCGTGCAAACCTTAATTCTATTATCTTAGGCAACCCGAGGTGGATACATCGGTGTACATGCAATATGGTATCTATGTTGGTATCATCGTCGTCCATGGTATTCTCAACTCGATCGCCGTCAAGTTTAATGGTTTCATCAACCAATTTGCCTGTAAGCATGCAAGATCAACAACAAAGCAACGCATACTAATACAATCTTTAGTCTTTGTCAACATGGCTGGCATTCTCTTTATTGTCATTGTCGGTCTTGCCATCACTCGTCCTCTTGCCACTGGTAGCTTTGTGGTAAGTTGTGTGTATAACAACGTGACCATTGACAGCGTGGGAGCTCAACCTCTTGTGCAATCATGTAGTTTTCAGAGTTTTACAATGGCTCTGGTTTCTCGAGTAATGGCTACGCCTTCCTTCTTGTGATCCTTCAATCACAGTATACCCTTTCCGGCTATGACAGTGCCGCTCACATGGCTGAAGGTAAGACCACCACCACTCGTCATCATGCAACAAAGAGATTCATATTAACTCATCGTGATGATAGAAACCAAAAACTCCCAACATGGCTCGCCATTCGGTATTTTGACAGCTGTAGCTGCCAATGCATTTAGTGGTTTCATCTTTTTGATTGGTATCAGCTTTATGGTCAAAGACTTTACCGCTCAAATCACAAGTGACAGCGCAATCCAGCCTCAGATGGTACAAGTCTTTTTAGATGGTGTTGGTAAATGTTGAGACAACCAGGGCAACCATACCTCTATTTGAGATCGCTAACACAAAAAAAACATAGGTCCAGCATGGACAATGGTCTTTTTGATCTTTGTAATGTTGTCCATCTTCTTTTGTGGCAGCAGTTTAGTCCTAGGATCCAGCCGCATGGTCTACGCATTCTCAAGAGACGGCGCTATGCCGCTTTCCAAGTACTTGCACTCTTTAGAACCTCGTACCAACAACCCTGTTTACGCTGTGTGGTTCAACATCACTGTAAGTTGACCTCGTTTTCGATCCGTAACGCTTCTTTTTGCTCATGTTATTGATTGATGATATAGGTTTCAGGCATCGTTGGTATTCTTTACATGATCAACAGCACAGCTTATGAGGCCATTGTCTCGGTTAACACAATCGGCTCCCAACTCTCTTATCTTGTGCCCATTGTTCTACGTATCACCGTTGCACGCAAAACTTTCCAGCCTGGTATGCTCCTTGCTATAAGGAATGAATCTTTACAAAGTGCTCACATTTTTTATCTATTAGGTCCTTGGAACTTGGGTCGCTTTTCTACCATCGTTGGTGTTATTTCCTCATGCTGGCTTATCTTTACATGCTGCCTTTTCATTTGCCCCACCGAAGCACCCATCACTCCCGATAACATGAACTACGCCATTGTTCCCTTCGCCTTTATCATGATTCTTTCTGGCGGTTACTTTGCCCTCTTTGCACGAAAATGGTTCACTGGTCCCGTCCGTGTCATTGATGGCCAAGAAGTCGTGCTTGGAGACGATGATGATTCAGCACCAAAGTCAGCTGCAGCTTCTCTCAAAGCCGCATCGATCAAAGTGGACGAAAAGAAAGCATAAGAATTGTCTATATAGTAATTTAACACGCTTGTAAATATATAAAATGTTGAGCAACGAGACATACATTTCCATGACGACGAGGTTGTTGGCGTGGTGCAATCATGCATTGATTTTCGGGGTGTGCCTGACACAATGTGTAACATGCAGACAATGAAAAGGGCAAGTTGGGCAGAGTAAATTTGGTCGCCTTTCTCTTTCCTCTAACTGCATTTCACTCAACTCGACAATGCCAATCGCAACGATTTGTTCGCTACGACATGCTCTCAAGCGATGAGACAGCGGCACCATCGGCATTCATTCCTTACGAGTTACGCCAATCAAGTAACGAAGCCATGGCTTGCCATTGTGCTCGAGTTCTTTTTCAAGCTTGACAATATGGCGATCAACCAGTTCCAAAGGGTGTTTTACAGCATGACGCATCAGCTTCCTCGATGACACAACAACTATGCCACGCGTTGACCATCATCATTTCCTTATTCCCCAAAACACGCGTCATCATCATCCATTCAGCAAGAGACTTTACATGATACAGCCGTTTATTGAGGTACAAAAAAGAATCGATGGTGGATTGTAAAAGAGATGATCATTAACAAGGTTCATCTTTATTGAAGCATACGACGTGAATGGTCCATTTGGATGATGTCATATCAGCCTTCGGCTACTCCTCGATACGATTCGCAGCAATGGATTTGGCTTATATCACAGCAACGCCCATGAGCGCATGGAAACGGAGCATAGCAGCAGTAACACCATGGTTACCACAGCAACGTAATGGACTTGTGGATCGACATGGCAAGCTGGAGAGCTATCATGGTTACTTTTCATGTTGTCAGCAGGGAGGATCATGGCACGTGGATACTGCTGAGGAGGATGAATGGATGAATCATGCATTTGGCCAAAGGCGTTTCACAACCATGGATGACATGCAACATGGATTCAAGACACAGCTTGATTTACTTCCCTCGAGCTACAAGAAGCCTGCTATACAATACCACGTTTGAGCACAGCCATATCAATTCGCAGATCAATCATCAGCAAACATCAAATGGAGATAAAGGTAAGGATTTGTATGGGAATGAAGACACACTGTATGTAGCTAATGCTGGATTTTTCAACGTAGGCTGATACCATTGCATGTTACGATAATGACTCGACAACAATACGGCTTACAGGATCAATTCCAACGATGGCCGCCAGCTTGTCAACCCCAATACATTGGAAGCCGTTGTATCTCTCATATGAGATGTGTGGTCGCCAAGGACCTTTACGCTTGTGTACTACGGTTATCGATGGAGATGCTATGGACTTTCCCTTTCAGAATGACCACTCGCACCAACATCCTCGAACAACATCTTTTTTCGTGGAACTTGAGCATAGCAACAAGTGATGCTTGATAGCAGATGGATGATGACGGATATTGCCACCTCGTTCATCTCAGACCCTGATTCATTATGCTTGGACAATCAACCACACCAAGGCTCTTTGTGAATGTGCCCCAACCATTTATCAGCTCATTATCATTTCCAACGAGCATTTTATCACCCTTTTTTCTCCATGTTTGTGGTCACAGAAATACCCACGCCGACCATGCAGATATAAACAAGGTGGATGTTGTCGCCCATCGCTTTTCTCCCACCCACCTCTCTCTTTCCATCATATCACTCTTTGGTTGCTGACACCTTCAAAATTCCTTGGTGAGTATCATGATTGAGAGTCCTTGTTGTGAGCTATCCATGTGCTAATACCTGTGATGATGCTTAAGGTTTCATTGTTATCCTAGTACTTTCATTGTCGTTGTCGTCATTATGATATTTGGCTCTTTTATCAAGGTAAAACCTAATCATCTTGCTTGATGAATTACATACTCACATTCCTTTCGATATAGCTATGTACTTCCTCCCGAGATGCATGCGTATTTTGGATCGGGTGGCATAGGCTGTTACAACCTGCATGGTGGTGGCGATATGACAGCCTCCCGGTTTGATTGCCGCATTTGTGAACTTGAACCCACATCTGAGCAAGTCCAAGATAGGGATTAATAAAAACATTATAATCGGGTAAGAGAACGTGCATTGCATGGAGAGCTTTGGTACTGATACACATTTTATACCCAAGTTGAATCCATTTGTGTGTGAGGTTGAGACATGTCGCCATCGATTCACTCGCCAAAGAAGCTTGGATACATAATCATACCAGACTTCACCATAATGATCAGGTAAGTTTGAAGGTGTTGGGAGTGCCACAGGGTCATTTAATGAAGTCCAACTTTTTTCAAGGCCGTAGTGTATCGGTGCCCCGCTCGTCGATGCAATATGGCGAATGTGAACAAGTACAATGTCTACACCCATGTTCGTCATTATCATTCGGAGCTGATGGTAAACATTTACCAGCATGCCAATTTTCCATCATTGACTTTTTTTTCATTTCCTATTAGGTACGCTGTGTTCTTTGTTTGCTCCCTTGTGCTTGCAACGACATGTTGGATGATCATGTCCGCATACACCATGACCCAGTGAGTATACATCTTTGCTTCACTTTTGTAGCTACTAACGTCGTACCCCTATAAAGTTGAATCCACATGTCTGCCACCGGGAGCATTGTGGTTACCGCTACGCACAACCGGTCGGCCTGCGGAAGCACAAGCAACGGCAACATCCACTTTATCATGTAAGTATTACCATACCCGAACCTAGCCATGTTGCTGGTTAGTAAATTCGTGTTATCAGGTATGCGGGACATGTGGCCAAGGTTTCACCTCAGACTTCGATCGACAACGACACATTGTTAGGAATCATAATCCGGTAAGTACTTTCCATAGCAATATGTGACGTTCATAAACCCCACTGTTAACGCTAATCACACTTCACAGAGACACCGGTTCGTATGTATGCACGCAGGTTGCATGCGAGGGTTCGCACGCGTGGATGGATTGATCGGACATATTCGTAATCTTGGCTACAGACAAGGAAACGAAGAGGCCCTCTTGGCATACGAACAAAGACGAGGCGTGCTTCAATGTATTTTTCCCTTTGCATCATTGCCGCTGTCTTTTGATTTTGCTTACCCCAATACGTAGTGTGACAACACAGCCGCTATTACCATGATGACGCGGTAAGCTTGGAAGTATTTGGACTGCAACGGTAGCCATTAATAGAGTCAAACGATTATCAAGGCTGTAGCCTACCGCTGTCCCGGGCATAGATGCAACCGCCACCATACCCACAAGTTCTTGATCTTACACTCATGTACGAATTGCTCACCCCGAGCTTGAGGTAAAAATTTGCAAACACGTACGTTTCCCTAGTTAATCCATGTCTTTTCAATTAGGTACGGTGTGACATTTGTTTGCGAGTTCTTTGGTGCAACGACATGCTAGAAGACCATGTGCGTACGCACCACAATCCAGTGAGTATCAACCTTTGCTTCAATTTTTGGTTACTAACACGGCATTCATATAAAGTTGAATCGACACGTATGCCATCGTCAATTTTGTGGTTATCGCTATGCAGCACCAGTAGCGTTACGCACTCATCAACACGCCGCACACCCCTTGGATCATGTAAGTGTCGGTCATATGTACATGTTGTTGATACTTTAGCTCATTTACCTTTATCGTTAGGTGTGTCTGCTACGGCCATGGTATACGCAAAGACATATTTTATGCTCTCAAGGGCATTCATCAAGGGATTGAAAACGTTTTAGCAATTGCTATAATTCATTACGGCTATAAATGTCATTGATAGCAACAATAAACCAAACCAGGCATACTTTTAAGATCGTTCAATCCCTTTAGTGAGGTAGTAGCTAGTGTATGCGTAGTAGCAATTTGAAAGGGGACTCATGCTGTCAGCCATCAATTCTCAAGGAGCTCGTAATCATTTCTTAAGTAAATATGAAATTTTTATTATGATTGCCATGGTTACAGGAAGCGTTGTATGAGTGAGTTGATAGACAACGAAAGTAGTGCAAGTTAATGAGGAAAGGGATAATCTCCTTTACTGCAAAATGCGGTGCATTGTAATACGGATCAGCAAGGAAAATGATCCAATGAGAACATGTGCTGGAATGTCAGACACCAAAGGAGGAGTCGGGTGGGTGGGTGGTGGGTCATTGTCTCACCTTTCTTTCTCGCTCTCTACACTCACTCATTTTACATCGTATCACCTTGTCTCTTTTATCATGACTTCGACTGGAGAGTGGACGGTGTTGGAAAAGCTATTGCTCGCTCAAGCAGTATACAAGTTTGGAGAAGACGATTGGGTCCACATTGCACGAAACTTGCGTCAACACACCATGCTCAATCGACCACCAGAGTTCTTTAATCAAAAGGCAAGCGACATTGGGGTTGAAAGACTAGCTAGTAAATAACCCTTCGATCGATAGAATTGCTCGCTTCAGTACTATTTATTGATCGACGAATTGGAAACTGAAAAGTAAGTAAGGGCATTTCTCTTTGTTCATTACGGGTGGGTTGACAAGCGTGCCTTTTCTTCTGTAGACGACATACAAAATCGAGTGCGGCAGCAACAGCACAGGACATGCCACCCGTTGTCAAATTAGCACGTCAACTATACATGCAACGAATACAAGAGCTCAAACACGCTATCAATCTCGACAATCAACGGTTCCTGGAGCTTGTTACTGAAATCGATGCAATTCGTTCGGGAAGACGAGATAAGCAGCTGCTGGCAGAAATGGAAAAGCAGGGCATCTCCACCACGCAACAAGAAAAAAGTCCTCCAGCAGAAAAGCAAGAACAACAATCGACATCAGCGTCAACATCAGCATCAACTTCTTGCACGAAGGATACCGAGAAGACATTATTGTCACCAAAGCAAGATAGCGATTTATTGGATGATCCACAAGAGGACGACTTATCATTGATGGATGGAGAAAAGGGATCTCGTGATACACGTGCGACCACTGATGACAATGAAATGGGGACATCGGATGTTACAATGCCTGCTGCGGAGAAGACACCAGCGACGGATGCAACAACTACCTTATCAGAGAATGAAGATCACAAACGCAAAGTGGATACCTATGTGGAAGAAGGTCCTCATGATACCAAACGAATGCGATTGGGTTCACCTGCGGATACCAATGATATTAGTCGCACTTCAAGCATCAGCTCTTTTGCAACAGCGTTCACCCATCAATCATCCAATAACAGCTTTATCGGTTCTTCTTCAAATCATCAACCATCCAATGTCGACATTCCTTCTCGAAAGAAAGCAACGTCTCGAACGCATCAACCTTTGGATACATCAGTAGCAAAAAGTGATAGTCTGACTACGAGTCATCCCACCTCTGCTTCGAACCACGACGCACAGGACGATACACAGTAGAACATTGGCCTATACATTTGAGCATACAACAATGATACCCACACACACACACACACACACAAAAGGTAGGTTGGCATTTTTCACATGGGATGTATCATAGTAGCTAACGGGGAGTTTTATAGACATCATTTTTAGTCAGCTGTTCTTATTATGAGAAAGAGAAAGAGAGAGTAGATATAAGTCTTTTTTGTAAATATACACCTTCTTCAATGAACATAGTCTTATGATGGCTTCTTTGGAATGGATTGTATTGGTATACAGGAGGTTGGCTAATAACGTCTTTTGAAATTGACGTGCAATTGCTTTGGTTTGATGAGACCAATCCCTTCAGTAACCAGCTTTTCCTTATGGATAGAATCTTCGGGTAATGTCCACTCGTATTTGTGTACTAAGAAAGATAAGGCATATCAGCAATCAATTAAAGATAAAATGAGCCTACTTACACAGCATGGGAAGGAGCACTCGCTGTTCCGCCAAGCTGAAATTCATGCCTATTATTCATGCATTGATGTTATGATATGCGTGCAAGTGTTTGTAACCCATCATCAATGCCTACCTATACACTGACGGGACCCGTTGGAAAATGGCAACCATGAAAGACCCAAGCCAGCCAGCTGATCTGCTTCGCCACCTTTGGCAAAACGATCCGGATCAAAACGACGTGGATCCTGCCACACAGTTGGATTATTGTGAATCTCAAAGATGTCAAGCGTGATATTCGTGCCTTTGGGTAAAAAGACACCACACAACTCTGTATCCTCTTCTACTCGGCGTGGGACAATACCAGTCGCTGGTGGATTGATACGTAGCGTCTATAAGCACGATTGATGAATACTTTGGGTTGTGTCTTGTCTCATTGTATACATACCTCTTTGATGACTTGGTTAATAAATCTCATCTCCTTGATTTGTTCAAGCGTTGGCAATACGTCTTCTGGTGTATCTCCAAGAATTCGAAGCACCTCTTCTCTAGCTCTTTGCTGTATGTCTGGATTTTTGGCCAAGTAGTAGCAAGCATAAGATAATGCATTTGACGTTGTGTCATGTCCTGCAAGGAAAAAGACACAAATGTTGCTCTGGCATTTCGCATTAACAAATGATCGATAACACTCCTTCGTTTACTTACACGTAATTCTTCATCGGTTAGTCTACCATCCTCAGCGCTTTCAGCTTCCAGCATCAACGTAAGAATGTCTCGCTCAGCTTCAGGGATATCGGAAAGAGTGGTGTTTTCAAGGAAGGCACGCTTGTTCTCAATAACGTCGTCGATCAGTTTTAGGAACTTGCCGAGCTCATCATGCACATGTTTCCGCTTTGGAAACCACGATACATGCTTGCTATCCATGCTCGGGAAAAAGATAAAGAACGGATTCAGCATAGCTTGCACAAACTTGTTGTAGCGCTGCAACCACTCGGCTTGTGGATCTCCGGTGGCATTAAAATCAAAGCCTAATTCAAATCATGCATGAATAGATGTTGGCATCACACATGGCATTTCCCATCCTCTTCTAATTACCGAACCCATTGATCCCAATTGCATCGAGGGTCCATCGCTGAGCGAAATCATGAAAATTAACGGGTCCTTGCTCTTGATCCATCACGGCGAACAGCTTTTGACTAAGTCGACCAAATTTTTGCACTGGCATCGATCGGTTAAATGCAGGGCTGGCAATCTAATGCCTCGTGTCAATCGCCATTCTTTCATTCATTGTTGTCTCCTTTTGTCTCACCTTGCGTTGAGCTTTCCAATGAGCGCCATTTAAGAATACAATGTTGTCTCCAAAGGCAAACTTGCCGAAAAGAGTGGGTCCCACACGCTTGACGAGATCAATTTTTGGAAAGATGTCTTATCATCATGGTGTAAGTGGATGGAAAAGGTAATCGAATGAAATCAAAACTTCTTTACATACCCATTTTGAGCAACATGCGCTTGGCAGCTTCAGGGCGAGCAACATGAACAGCCCAACCATGTTCATCAAATCGCTGTGTGTGTGGATAAAGGTATGTTCGTTAATGCCTTTACGTACGTTGAATAATGATGATAGTGCCTACCATATAGATACCACCTTCAGCCTTTGTTGCAGCAGGTAGCGTGATATCACGAGCAATTTCATCTACCATTTTGCCTCGGGCTACTGCTGAAATGTATCGAAAGAATCCTATACGAGGAATATGGCGTAGATGACGAGGAGGTCGTGCAATCTTATCGTATGCAAAATAGAGGCCGATGATCATGATCGCTGTAGAGATCGTCGCTAGCTTATGGTTGCGACCTTGTTGAAGTAAACGTTGTCCATGTTGTTGTGGTAGCCAGGGCAATACATAAAAGTTCCAAACATCGAGTACTGGATTCGTCATGATCGTTGTTCGATAAAAGTCAAAAGAAAAGTAATCGCACAAACCCTTTGGATGTTGTCGCCGTGATTTATAATTCCGTGGCACAAAAAGTCATCATTGTTAATCCGACGCTCATTGTTACCTTGGAAGAACTTCTTCGGAGAAAGCGCCGAATATCAAATCGAGATTGTTCCAACTACCCGGATTGTACGATCAATGCGCATCTTGCATGTTTCCTGATTCATCACTTTACCATCGCTTTGGTTTTCAACGACATAGTATAGTTGCTAGCTGCATGAATGTTTCCAATAAGGTTTCCATGGAGACGACATAACAATGATAGCTAAAAGAATAGAATGCCATGGTGATTACCCCTATTCGTTGTTCAAGTAGTATGCAAGGGCTGTAAAACTTTTTGTGCACAAGTCATTGTTCCAAATGCGTCATTGTGTAGCAACAATGATTTACCGCGACGGAGTCATCCGTGGCCTATGTCCGCACCACGTCAAGAAGCCGCTGCATGATAATTGTATGCCACATCCTATTTTTTTTGCTTCCCACATGTGACAGATCCATTCCATTGTTCACACACGAATGATGATGTGATGTGTTTGTGTGTGAAAAGATACGCGTGAATCTTTAATGAAAAAGTGCATTGCATGTATCTAAGCTGCGGGTGGTTCAAACTTGCTTTCTTCCTTGAGCAACTCTTGTCCAATCTTGTGCATCTGCTTTTCAGCAACGATGTTGAGATGATGGATCTTGGAGGTGGCAGCAGCATTAGCACCTTCCTTGAGCTGCTTCTTATGTGCTTCCTTGAGCTCTTCAGCCTTGATACGGGTTACACGTGCAAACTATATATCCGAGATGGTGAGTCCCCCGTTTCTCAAGCTATTCACGCTGCTTTATTCTTACCTCTTTGGTGTGGTGCAAGCATTCCATATAGTCATCGCGCTGTGCAAGGCATTGTTGCGGGAAATCGGCAGTAGCATAGCACTTGTTGAACTCTTGCCAGAAATGAAAGCATCGGCCACGGCCTGCAATGATAAACAGTCGACGATATGAGCCCCATTACTCAACGAGATGTAAAGTACTATGAATGTATGTATGTATGACACGTTACCGCCGTCCAAGCCAAAACCAGAGGACATGGTAGTTGTGGAGAAAGTGTTACCAAGGAAACGCGTTTCTTGTCAAACGTCCACTTTGCCCCGCCCCCATAATCCGACGATGCACTGGCCATACAACATGTGACGTGGTAGATCACTCACTATACCCTTTCCTCTCACATGCCCAAGGATTTCTACTAGACGCAATGATACGCATGTGCAAATGGATCATCGATTTCATTATGTATTACTATAGTAAAGCATGGCAAATAAAAAAGGCTATAAGCTATTCAACAAAGTGTGGATGCAGGTGGCTAAAAAGATTCATTTACGAAGAGCTAAACTATTAAATGAAAAGAGGATTTGTGAGTACATGCGGTAGATGCCATCAACT
This sequence comes from Lichtheimia ornata, assembly GCF_029851405.1. NCBI lineage: Eukaryota > Fungi > Mucoromycota > Mucoromycetes > Mucorales > Lichtheimiaceae > Lichtheimia > Lichtheimia ornata. The sequence goes on along the minus strand of NW_026695434.1, from coordinate 40,258 downwards.
TGTCATCTTACATAGTTGCTGGGTACGATGCCAGTAGCACCATCCTGCTTTCTAGCTTGCCACCAGTTGCCCTTGCGATCCAAGATTTCGAGTTCATCACCCTTGCTAAAGGACAATTCACTTGGATCCTCAGGATTGGCTTGATCTATTCAATGATTAACAATGTCAATGATTTTCATGTATGCATCATAATGCTATGTGTGTGTGAGTGTGCAACATACAAGTATGCAAGGCAGTTGCTGTAGGGAAGCGTTGGGGCTTTTGGTGAGCTTCCGGGATCGGTGAAGTGCCTTGTGTAGTCTGAGGAAGAGTGCTTTCCTTGTTACGTTGAGGATGAACAAAGTTGCGGCTGATGGCAGGTGCACGAATTTCGGGGAAGCCACCACGACCGCTACCTCCATAAAAGAGCGAGTACAGACGAGATTCGTTGGAAATGCCGAGGAGGAAAATCCACAAGCCCTGCAAGTGATGTAATCTCGGCGTGTTAATTATTTACCCTTGTGTATACAACAACAGCAATAGCAATACATGCCTGCATGATAACCATGATGATGAGACCACCGGTAGTGGCACGGCCACCATCTGAATGATCGAACAAGACGATAGGGATGGCATAGGTCAAATACACAAAGCTGATAGCCAAAAATGTCAACAGCTGTTTCAACAAGTCTGAATTAGATGTACGCCAACAACAATTGCATAGCAACAATCTATTACCGTGCCACGGTGTGGGCCAAATGCACCTATACCCAGTGATGCAACCATGCCAACTGTAAAGAATAGCTCAAAGATGATGATCCACCAAACGACACCATGGAATGCAGCAACACATGCACCAATGAAAGCAATAAGCCATCCAGCCTACCCACATAGACTACTTAGTTGATGTTGAAAAGTGTGCTCCATGTACTACTTACAACTGCAAGAGCGCTAGTGGCAAGCAACAAAGGATTGGTCAATGGATAAATTGTACCGTAGCTGTCCATCATTTTAGTTTACACAAGTTTAAGAAAGATGACAAGGAAGACATTCACACACAAGTAGTGTCAATTTATGGGTGGACCCCTACAAACTGGGGTTCTGTAACAGAAGGGTCTTCTTTCAACATGGGATCCTTATCCACTCATGGGTTTTTGTGAGACATATCAATGCATCTTTTTTAATATGGATGAATGATGATGATGATGATGGTGCCTAGTTTCTATGATACAGTGGCCATTTAACGGTACTAGATGAAAACAGCAAAAGTTAGTGCCTTGCTATACAAAAGCAATCCATTTTCCATCACTTGATGTGGTAGACAACTGTACCTTGTGGAAACCAATGTCGTTGGCATATTCACGGAAGCATTGACGGCAAATGTTCAAGTTGTACTTGCGGATCAAGGCAGCAGTGTGAGCGCAGACGCGGCTGTAATGGGGATGGGGCTCATGTTATTCATTGCTGTATCGAGTTGAGTAGTGTTATTGAATAACAACATACCACTGGCGAGAGCCCTTGCCATATTGACGGGGACGAGAGTTCCAGACGTTCGAGTGAGCCATAGTTGAAGCAAAAGGAAGAAAGAAAGAGGGAGAAGCAAAATGTGAAAAATCGTATGGGTGGCTTTTCCCTGCTGGGCCACTCATCCTCATCACTCACTCAGCGGCCTCGGAAATCACAGCATCTCAGGTACGCCTATTGATACGTACTCTCTGTATGTATCCATCACCCCAAGTGCAGCCATCCACCTAATAATACAATATAGAATAGCTCTATAGGTCTACTTTAACCAAGCAAGAAAAAGGGGATCATTATCATCTTTATTTATTGAATTGAGATGGTCAAAGCGTATGTATAGGTTGTACAGTAGACTAAATTCGATGCAGAATATGATGTATTCATATAAGCATAGTTGCAGCATGTGGATCTTGAATCAACAAACAATACATTAAAATGTTCTTGTATAGATATCTCTGTGTGAATCCTTGTACGTGTCAAATGGGGACGAACCACAGGTATGGTTTTGGGTGTGTGCCATAGGGAAGCAGCGCAGTTGGCGGCGGCTCGAGACATGTGTGTTTCTCGGGTTTCTTACCTTGACGCATCTTTTTTTCTTTCTAGCATTTACCGTATCACCGTTTCATTATCTATTCCATATCAGCGTCAAAATACTGGTTGCACACTCCTCATTCGTCACGCACATCCATGGTATTCATTACTGGAGACGATGGCATTGCTCGCAAGTACGCATGCAAGACCTGCATCAAGGTAAGCTCGTGGTGTCCTTGCTCAAAAGATGATCGTTGGGCTGAATGGTGGTGGTTGTTCTTTTAGGGCCATAGATCGACTCGGTGTCAGCATACTGATAGAGAGCTAGTAGAGATCAAAAGGAAAGGACGACCTATATCCCAGTGTGAATCTTGTCGCCAGCTAAGGAAGACCAAACAGCTACATATCAAATGCATTTGTACCGACAAAGCTACGTCTGATCCTCCTGTCGCCAACAACACACCTACTCCACCAGCAGACGACACGTTTTCTCAACCTGCTACACCCTCATCCACCATTACCACTACCAGTATCACCACGACATCTACTATTACTACTACTACTACTATTAGCACTACTACTATTACGGCATCACCATCATCATATTCTGCATCACCTACATCAATCATACCATCTCCTTCTTCAAGCTGCTTATATAATGGCACCTCCACTACAACACCTAATATCACAAAATCAGGTATGTTGCTTATACCACGAATCATCATGCGATGTCATTTTAACTAAAGCATGATCCAGAATCATCGAGCGTACTGCTTTGCAAAAGTTGTGATCGCTCTCCTTGCTTGTGCTTGTCAACGAAACCGGAACCTGAAAGCTATCCAACATCCAATTCTACCGACACATCCCCTACCAGTGAAGCAGGTCCTCATACACCTGAAGACATCATCGAACAACATCGCATACCTCCACCTTTATCATCATTAATTCTACCACCCATCCGATTACCCATGTCATCATCATCATCACCGTCATCACCGTCATCAGCATCATCATCATTACGCTCATCCTTCCATCCTCGGAAACTTGCCATCCCTATTCATGATCCACATGACGACATTGACAGCGACACCCCCATCTACAAATCAGAAGAGAACAACGCGCCTGATCGAGGAGCTGTCCTTGGAAGTCTTTCCGATACAAGGCATGAAGATCTTATGAAAGAACTCTATGGTCCTTTTCAACCTCCTCCAAAGAAACGACAACGAAGGGTCAATGGTGGTAAGTACTATTAGTAGTCATTTTACAACATTGTTATTCATGTGATGTTGCCATAGAAACCAACTCAGCTAGGTGATGATCATCGAATGGATTATCATTGGTCAAGATGCCCTAACTCGGTGGTGTGCATGACGTGCACGTGCTATTTCCCAATGGGGTCCTTTGGATATCGTATCCAGGAGATTGCTAATGTTATTGTTGTTGCTACTACACTCCCTCCCCTTGTCCTTGTATATTGATTCTTCAAAACTTGATCGCTCCAATGTTGAATACATCAATCGGCAAATCATGCATCATGCTTTATCATTGTAAAGGTCAAAGCTAAATCTTTCAACAAGTGCATTCTATTTGGGGGGCTATGATATGAATATTGTTACAATGTACGTAGAGTCTACTATACGAAGAAAAGGGAATGGATGATTGTATACAATGAATGGATAGCAATGGGGGGTTTGTCTCTAAAAGATGACATTTTAAACTTCTCACTTTTTCAAGCGAGGGAACAAAACGGATGATGCTGGGCCCAAGGGTCGTGCGTCAATTGATTGTGTGGCTGCATACTTGAGCGTGCGCTTGTCATCATCCACACCAATACGTGAGAGCAATTCATTCATCTTGACAGGCATCACGGGCTGTAACAGTGTACCTGCAACCCGACAGGATTCAATTGCATAGTAAATGACTTGATCAAGACGCTCCTTCTGGCTAGGGTCTTTGGCAAGGACCCATGGTTCATTGTCTGTAAAATGCTTGTTGGCCTAAATACAATGAAAACATGTTAATACCAAGTCATTCTCCCAAGGATCATCATCTTTTGCCACCTACCTCAGACAGCAAATCAAATACAGTGCTCAACGCCTTATTAAATTCACGTGCTTCAAAGGCTTGTTCATATTCGCCTATCACCATGCATTAGACATGCTCTAATCCCCCAATGTCATTATCCTACCTGCTACTTGTGTCAACTTTTTATGCAATGCTTGGTCACGCGTATCCACCGGTCCTTGGGGTGCAGCAGGTACCATAGCATCTGGATTCAATGCGGTGCCCGTGCTTCGAGACAATAAATTTCCAAGCTGTCCAGCAAGATCCTTGTATCGCTTGATCATGTTGCTCTCTGAAAAGTCTACACAAGTAACCCAAGTTAGCGCCAAGTTACATGGACCCATATGTAAATAGACTCTCACCTCCATCATCCGCCAAACCACCATCACGCACCAAAAAGTAACGCACAGCATCCGCACCATAGACATTCATCAACTCAAAAGGGTCCACAACATTGCCTTTGCTCTTTGACATCTTTTGCTTGTTCATGGTCCAATGTGCATGTGCAAGGATTTGCTTGGGAAGAGGCAAGTTGGCAGCCATCAAGAAAGCAGGCCAATAGATTGCATGAAATCTAAATCACCCAAAAATCAGCATAGGCTCCTCCATTTGATCCATGGATAGTGATACAACATACCGCACAATATCCTTGCCGACAACATGAATATCAGCAGGCCAAATCTTGTTATTCGAAGGATCCTTCCAAGGATAGCCAGCTGCTGTAAGGTAGTTTGTCAACGCATCGAGCCACACGTAAATGGTATGATCTTGATCGCTGGACACAGGAATACCCCAATCAAGTCGAGAACGTAAACGTGACACTGATAAATCGGCAAGTCCACCTTGGATCCATGATACAACCTCGTTACGTCGATTGGATGGCACAATGGCTACGTAGTATGCTCTCCTTTAGGAATCAAGAAAACAATGTCACCTATGCCCTACCATACCTGTGGGGTTGCTATCGATCCATTCCAACAGCTTGTCTTGAAATGCCGAAAGTTTGAACTTGTAGTTTTCTTCATTTGTCCACTCTACACGTTGGCCAGACTCAATAGCCACCTAAACCATAATCCATGTTGAGTTCCTTGTTGTCAATTACGAAGGAACATGGGGTTACTTTACCATGTATTTCTCGCCCGTCTTTTCATCCACTACTTCTTGCACCTGATTGCTTGCATAAAAGGCTTCATCTGATACTGCGTACCATCCCTCGTGTTTGCCCTTGTAGATGTATCCATTTTTTTCCAATTCACCCTAATAAAAAGAGGATTTCAATAAGGTCTCTCATATTGAAATGGGGTGTATATGATCCTTACCCATAAAGTTGCGACCGCCTTTTTGTGATTCTCATCCGTGGTACGCATAAATGCTGTATAATTCACGTTGGCAGCATTGCAAAGAGCCTATAAATCAGGCACGTGGCTGTTACATATATGCACTCGTTCCCGATCCAACCATCCTTGGATGCGTGTGTTACCTTGAAGCTTTCGGAAACCTTGTTGCACAATTCGACAGGGGACACATTGTTCTTTGCCGCTGCTTGTTGGATCTACGTATACATAATGAGCCAATACACCCTTTTCTTATCCCTGAATCAGCAAGACCCCCTAGTAACGGTTATCCCTTTTTCCTTCTTCTTCTCCTCCTAATCCACATGCTTGTTTTTCTCTCTCTTTTACCTTAAGACCGTGCTCATCCGTGCCTGTGCAGAGGAAAGCATCAGCACCTTTCAGGGCATAGTATCGTGTTAACGTGTCAGCAAGCACACTAGAATACAAATGACCAATATGGGGAACTTGATGTGTGTGTGTATGTGTATAATTTGTCTGTCAGGTGCAAGGTATTGATAAACATACAAAATAGTAAAGGACACGTACCAGCGTTGACATAATAAATAGGTGTTGTCACATACGCCTTTGAATGTGTTGATCGGCATTGAGGACGTAGATAGAATGAAGCGAGTTGTGACAATGGGCGAATACGGTGAAGTGACATTGAGTGAAGGAAGCGGACCGAGAAAAAAGAGATAAAAAGAGCTTATATCCTTTTGTGTGTATGTGAGTGAGTGAGTGAGTGAGTGAGTGTGTGTATCTGCAAACAGTTGAAATTCCACAACCCACTTTTCGTGCGACCCCTCTCTTTCTCTTTTACATTTTCTTTTCTCTTTTTTCTTTTTGTACATAGCCCGAATCTCTTTTTTTTTATCATCCACCACACACACACACACACACACCATAGCCTATTGAGAGAATGGCATCCATCCCACTTGTACCTGTGTCTCCACTCGTGAAAACATCGGCTGAATGCAAGGCTTCGTTTGCTGAAGCGACACAACGACTATCACAAGCCAAGCAAGCAACGAATCCACGGGTGGATGTGAGCAGTTTGAGACGACTTCTCGAGGATACTCAGGTGGAACGGCATAGGCTGGATACAGTGGAGCAACAAATGGAAGCCGTCGAGTCCGCAACAGCGTTTCATTGGGATCCGGATGTTCTTGCTCGTCAAATAGCCGTTGTCAATGCACAGTTGTATTCCCGGGTCATTCTCGACAAGCAATTGCTTTGTGGTCCTGTCGATAAGCGTATGCGACAAACACATCTGGTCCATCTCCAAGATTTCCATCGTTACCTTACCAACAGCTTTGCCCATCAGCTCATCTACTGGTCGGAGCTAACGCCGGCAAGTGCAGTGGTGCCGACCGTGCATCCCAAAGACAACTTGGTTGTCCATTTGGTGCGTGTCGCTTATCTTCTCGTTCACGTCTACAGAGACTTTTCAGGTTTCGCAAGTGTCATGAAAGCACTCATGCTACCCGAAGTACGTCGTTTACGTCGATTGTGGCATCCTTGTCCCACTCGCACACGCGACATGTATCGTGATCTTGCCCATTTGCTATCTCCTTCAAAGAATTATCAAGCGTATCATGACATGTTGCATCGCAAATTGAACCTCTTGTACATCAACAATGGCAACAAAGTGATGATGGCTGTACCTTGGATCCAACCCCATCTTGCTTCGATCCATTCCATCATCAAGGAGTACACTGCGGGTGATCGTGTATCCGTTTCAGCTGTTCTCTCAGCACCAGGTGCTCGCAAATTGTCTTCTATTGTTGCTATCCTTGAATTGTGTCAGCAAAGTACCACCACGGAGCTACCAGTAGATGAGTTACTACAGCAACAACAAGATGGATCAAAGGCAGGATCGGAATTGGAAAGGCGCAGAAGCAAACGCATGTCAATCAAGCCTGTGCATGTTGAAGGATTAAGATCACCAGCAATTGTTCCTCCTTCGAATCTTGTTGACATTGCTCCAGGAGATTTGCAAGCGTATCATTGGCTTGTCTCTCGTGCGTATCTCACCAAGGATCAATTGATTGAGGAAAGTATTCAAGTCGAATCACTTGCACCAGGCGAATCACTTGCTTGTGATGTGGATGAGGATGAAATGGAAATGGTGGAGGAGAATGATCGAATGGAAGAGGATACTGCCATTTTCTCTGTACCAGCAACTCCTATTGTGGCTCGATCTCGTCGTGCAAGTATCGATACCAAGCCCGATCCAGTGGTCACCATCACCGACAACGACTCATCACAAGATACCACCAAGGATGATGATGATGATGACGACGGCGATGATGATGATGATGATAAAGGAGATGTTGCAGAGCCTGTTGTTGATACGACTCATTCAGCTGTTCCTGAAACCAACAATGAAGAACAAGAAATGGCGGTGGAAGAGGATCAGGATTTGCAAAACCTATGGAGCGACCACAAGCCCCAAGAAGAAAAGAATGATGATGCTGCTATCAGTGCACCGGTTCCTATTGCAGGCACAAGTCATTCAGTGATGACAAGTTCGACACAGCAGGATTCATCCACCAGCAAACAAACCAAGAAATCACGCTTGTCACCTACTGCACCTGAATTTGTACCCACCAGCAAATTATCGACATCAGCTGCAGCTGCTTCTACAGCAACCACCAACCCTGCTATTGCACCCTCTTCAGTGGTCGTGTCGCCTGCATCATCGGTACCTGAAGACCAACAACAACAGCAGCAGGTGGATGAGGAGGAAGAAAATGAGGATCCAGAGGAAGAATGGCATGGCTACTTGTATCATCTTGAAAAGAAGAATACGAATGACAACGAATCCGAGACATGGAATGGTTATCCAAGCCCACCTCTTGAGTCGACAACACCTGGCCGACGTGGATCATCAACCCCTTCTGAAGACTCTGAAGTTTGGAAAGGCTATCACGCATCAAAGATGGAAGATGATTGGCAAAAGGAGATTGATCGCAAGGTACAGGATTGCGATTGGCAGGGTTATACGCTAGAGACACTGAATGAAGATGAGCTGGATTCAAGCACGATGATGGACGGCGAGTTTGAAAAATCTCGACAAGCAAGACGCAAGGATGATGCTATTGATGCTTTTCGAAGGATGCAACAAGATCGATGGTCTTCTCAACATCAACTTCATCCCTGATGATACATTCTTTTTTGCCCATATGAATATCTAAAACCCCCCTGTGCCTCTCTCTTTCCCTTATTTATCTATACCCTGATGATCCCGCCTTGTTGTTTACATAATTCCCTATCTTCTCTCTATCACTCTTTTTCTATCTCTCTCTCTCTTTTGAACTGGATTTTACTTGAGAATATATCACACAACTTATACAACATCATTATGAACTAGTCTTTCTTGGGTACAATTTGAACACCAAAACGTCTGCCACGATTATAAGCGAGTTGCCAAATGATGCTCATGACCCATAAGCCGAGGATGCCACCGAGCATGGCATATACCTTTTGTGATAGGTGATAATGTTGTTTTTCTTGAATGTGGGGTCTGAAATCAAGCATGAAGCGTGGGCCATCCACCATACCCGCATGGATCAATAAATCAAGGGCAAACATGAAAGAGTAGGCACCCATGAATGAAATCGACAAGATCACCGTAATAAACTCGCACACCAATGCAAGGAGGACACCACCCACAGCAAAGCCGACACTAGTGAATTGCCTTGCATAGACATTGAGTAGGATATAGTCGTCTTTCCAGCACCAAATAAAGATGGCTAGCATATAGCCGGCAAATGCTATGGGTGTATGATTAGTAACGGTTTAGTGAGCTTAATCGATTAATGCTACCTGGCAGAAAATAAAGTCCCACACGCCAATAAAACATGAGCACCGTAGCTAGTATTACTCCAGCACCAAAACAACCACAAGTGTAGACCACCGAAGCACGTGGATACCCATGGTCTAATGGTTCGGCTGCTGTCAATATCATCCATGTCACCATAGCTACATGTAGTATATTCAGCAAGATGAGTAATAGCAATGATGTTGATATGCCCATGTGTGTGTTTACACATACCTCCTATAAGAAATCCTGTAATGGCAATGGTATAAATGAAGTATCGAAAGGCGACTGAGCATAAAAAGACTGCAATGAGCATGAGTACGGTGGCGATGATAGCCATGTGTAATGGGATTCCTGGGCCATCATAAGAATCATGCAACTGTGGATGTGGATGGGTGAACATTTCTTGATTCGTGGAACAACGAGCGGGAGAAGCGGGATCTTATCCACGGTCTTATTTATCTCCATTACCTTGGTCTCTTTGTTCTTGATACTTTTCACTCGCACGTCTCCTTTTTCAACCAACGTCAAAACAACATCGTATCCACAACAATGTCAAAAGAGGAAATCAAGAACGAATTGACAAAGTACGAGCCTACTCCAGAAGAGCGCACTGTCATTCGAGGTGCTGTCTTCAATGTCATTTCCCTTGGTACGTCCTCATGAAGAACGATCGCGCGCTCTCTCTCTCTCTCTCTCTCTCTCTATATTCATGTACTGATACTTCTATATAGCAACGGCTGGTGCTGGTTCACTTGGATTGTCTGGCTATTTATGGAGTATGTAAAATGACGACGACGATGAGAACGACGCGTTGATTGCACGCATTGTGGATGTCTCTTTCACACATGTATCATCATTGTAGACAAGTCGCGCCCTAAGCCTACAGGCATTCCTACTATTTGTAAGTGATGGACAATGAAACATCGGATGGATGGTCATGGGACACTTATTTTGGTCGACTTCCATAGTGGGTTTCTTTACGGGTCTTGCATTGGGTGGTGCATTAGGCATGGAGAAGGGCATGCGTACATTACGAACGAACCTCCCTATGGATTCAAAGTTACTTGCCATCATCCGAGAAACCGACCAGTTGCGTGAACATCCTCCACTTCCACCACAACTTGATCCACAACAACAACAACCCAAACCAGCTGCTAGCGGTGATGAGCAATTCCTATCCGATGAAGCAGTCAAGGCCGAAGAGCAGAAAATGTTCCAACAACATGAACAATCATCATCATCACAACAACGATAAACCCTTTATGATAGACGACATGAAATGTATACAATGATATTAAACGACAAAAGATTAATTACAATATGCAATGGAATGGAGGAGGGGAGGGAGGGGAAGAGGAATACTGCTTAAAGATCACCACCAAGAAGTCCATTCATGGCGAGTGTGGATTGTAAATGTGAAGTAGGAGAGCTCTTTTTTAAACGTTCCTCCTCACGCTTCTTGTCAACCTTTTTGCTACTGAGACCACCATGACTCTTGAGGTATTCGACGACACGTTTATGACCTGCGGACTTGGCAACTTCGAGTGGGGTAGGCACACGTTTAGAGATGTAAGCATTGACATCACAGGCAAAGCGTTCGATCAATAAGGCCACAATCTCGAGACGACCTGCACGTGCTGCCCAATGGATGGGTTGTTCACCACGACGATCAGCATGCGTCACTCCAATATGACATGAACGTACAAGGAAGGTAACCAGCTCAACGTGAGCAGTATGACATGCATAATGTAACGCTGTAGCACCAAGATGGGTATCGACAAGATGATTCAATGCACCTTCGGTATATCCAACAATGAACTCAACGACTGCCAAATGACCATGCTCAGCAGCTACATGCAAAGCCGTCTTGTTGCATCCCTCTCCACGTGCTTGTACAAGATCACCACCCGCCTGTACAAGTCGTTGTAGTCCTGGCAACCATCCCACTTTGGCAGCAAGGTAGCATGGGGTTACCTAGTATTGTAATAATAATGTCAATAAACATCATCATCATCGATATAAGCAACTCACCTTGTCCTTGTCTTCATCACTAAGCGTCATTGCATTGGGGTTGGCTCCTTGTTGTAACAACAAATCCAAAGCACCTGGTGTCTTTGTTACAATTAAGGCATGGATCATACCATATCCGTATTTGACATGTTGGTTGGACGGTGATTGTTTGGCTGTATTGGGTGATCCACCACGACGCAAAAAGTTGGTAATAATCTTTTCTACGGTCAAATCGCTTCCTTGACTTTTGGCAATGGTATCCCATAAAGCATCCGAACCACCAAACATCAATGGATCAACACGTCGTTGAAGAATCATGGGGTTGGCTGTTGAAGTAGTCGTTGTTGTGGTTGAGCTGACAGATTGTGTGGGGCTCAAAGGATAGCCTGAAGATGTCGATGCCGATGAAATGGATGGATTGTGTCTCAAGTAACGTGGTGACTCAAATGAAGGATCCAGACTTGTGGAACTATGCAAAGGCGGTGGTTGGTGATGATGATGGCGTATTGATCCGCTCGAAGATGAGGAAGTAAATGATGCACCCGATAGTGGCGTATTGCTGCTCGTGTTCCAATAGGCTTGGTAATGTTGCAAATGAGATGAAGTATTGGATGATGAGGAAGATCGTGATGGCCGAAGAAGGGGTGGATTATGGTCGGCGGAATGAATCGACATTGATGGCTGCGGACTTGTAGGTGTCAAGGGGAAATTAACGCCTGTAGATGATGGTGGTGGAGGTGGTGCTGGTAAGGGTGCATTGGGAGGTGGAGGTGGAGGTGGTGCAGCAGCAGTTGATGTTCCATTTATTAATGGAGCTGGTGGTGGTGGAAGCTGTCCTTGGCTATGACTACCTCCACTTGATGAAACCTCGCTTGGTGAATCAGAGCTCATGGATTGACGTTGTTGTTGTTGTTGTTGTGCCTTGCTTAAAGCGTCGAATCTTTTCTTGAAAAATTGCATTTCTCGCACCGCCTTTTCATATCGCTGTTGTTGATCTCGGAGAGAACCTTTGAGTTGATCATTTTCAATTTCGAGCGTTTGCGTATGTTGTTGGACCATGGTCACCAAACGATCATGGTCTGTGAGAAGCCGATTCAAGTCGACTTTGAGTTGTTGACGAAGGGAATCATCGTTAACCTTGCTAATGGCTTGGATAAGACATTCACGAGGACTTGGTGCAAGTGGCTCTGACGATGTTGTGCTGTTGTTGCTGCTACTATTGCTGTTTAAATGCATTCGGCCAAGTGTGTGATCAATCTCATCCATCTTGTTTATATTATGTACGGAACGGAGAAAAAGAAAGAAAGGATTGGATAAAGCTGTTTGTGCCTTCTTGTGCGTCCAAGAAAAAATACAAGGTGACACGACGGAGCAATGAAAGAAGAGGGCCCGTTCTACAAGAGGCGAGAAGGTGGAAGGCTTAAAAGCAAGAGGCTCACACATAATAACTGTGGCTATTTATGATTACTTAAATGGGGGTTGATAGACCCTCTTTTTCCTTTTCTCACCTATTCATGGTCAGTCAGCAAAAGCTTGGTCGTGCACGGTGTCTCGATTGTTTGCATTGTTCGTTTCTCCCCAACACGCATACACACACGCACAGAGCTATTGCTGACGCCTGCCATCGCACATGCCACACACATTTCTTCCATTGGTACTACCACCGTTACTCACTACCCAAAAAATCGTTGCCTTTGGTCTTTGTACTCACGCTTTTGTTACATGGCAACATCGATAATAGAGTATCCCCACGACTTGGATTGGTGCGTCGGGATGATTTATGCCCCATTGTCCCCCAATCCCTAATATTACTCGCAGCTGCTGCTGGAATAACGAAGCACGTACATACGTCGATATCCATCAACAGCGCCTTTTTTACTTTTGCGCTCAACTTGTTCTTGCTCAGCATCTCGTCTCCTAATATCTCAAAGCATTGGATGATTATTCTAACGACAGGAGATGAATCTATCAATGGCCGCTGTGTCCCTTGGGAATTTCAGGCGAAAAAAAACTGCAAAGCACAAGGAGAGGGTGGAAGAGTGCGAGAACTTTGCGGACTTTTTTCATGATGTGACACAACGAAAGGCACAATAAGCTTTTTTGGACAAGATCCACCCCTTTGAAAGAAACAATGCATGGAAATATAAGCTCAACATCATCGATCATCCCTTGCTGATGAAACCATGATTATCCACATTGGCACATGTAATCGGGTAATTGATAGCCGACGCATCCTACAAGATCTTGGCTTTTTTTACATCCATCAATCAAGGGTGTATCGAAGGAAGCCATCAGCGACAATTAGACGGAGTTGGGGTGTTTGGGCACTCTCATCTCAATTAACGTTACATCATCACCGCCTCTCAAAGATGCTGCAGCCAACAGCAAATGATGTTACACAGACGTTACCGCGTTCACCAAAAGCTGAATTCTGATTTGGATCCTTGGCTTGTTTCATCATCAACCCCTTAATATCATGCATCAAGAGCGCCTGCTTTTACCATTATCATGGTTCTTAAAGCAGGTGCTATGAGCAGGAGCAAACAACCTAATAAAAGATCCTCCTCCTCGTGATAGATGGTGCATCGTGCCGTTATAACAATTTGGTAGCAATGATGCCTATCATCTCGTGCATGGTCCGCACAGGTAAAGATTAGGGTCGTCATGATAACAGGCACTGATACATACTTGTGAGAATATGGAAATGGGACACAACACCAATGTGACAGTGACAAGGCATTGACAGGTGACAACGAGGTGACAGGTGTCTGTGCCATACATGTGATATAATGGAAGAGCCATTGTTGTATCAACCCCCGTGGGAGCTAGATGGCGCATCATCATGTCGCCAACAATATCAAATAGCTCTTGGTTACTGATTGTTGCTGGTGTATGCATTGACAATCATCACACATTGGCTCTCAGAGGTTGGTGCGTGAGAAAGTCTGTCCACAAAGGATCATGTCGCCTATCATCATGCTTCATTACACCCACCCACTTCTTTCCTCCATCTTTCAAAACGCAAGTTTAAAGCGTGCCTCATTTCTTGCCACCTGTGGACTACAGCTGACATGTGCTGTGGGTGGTTTTTATATGTCATCCATTTCAGCCGAATCCAAATTATTAGTCACATGACCAAAGTACAGCATATTATGCAAGAGAAACAAGCTCAGAACGCATAGAGGGTCATTGTTAACGGGCTAGCACACAAACATGTCATCTTCATTATGCACCTACTCAATCGTATTTGGCACGGACGAAGATTAGAGGCTACGACATGCGTATAGGCACTGCACATGATACGAATGTTTATTTATTTTGTTGTTGCATAGCAACGCCTGTAACCAGAGCAACGACAATTGCACGTGTTCTACTACTGGTGGCGGAGGAATCTCGCAGCGCAATTTACTCTCACGCCCCAATGGATATACATGGACAAGTGGTAAAATCATTTATTCTTCGCTCGATAATATGTAAATGTGATTCAAGAGTAAGTTGGCAGGGTGTCATGGTGATAGAGGTGTCATCATAGGGTAACTGGTGAATGAAGCAGTAATAGTGTGCTCCGAAGCAACTGGGGGTGTGTGGGTGGGTGAATGAAGGGGACCATCCAATACGCGCACATTGATTCTCTCTCGCGACCCCCCGGGGGTGAGTACCTTTCTCGACTTCTTTTCCATCTTATTCCATCGTTGCCCGATTCCCTCTCAGCATCATCTGACACTCACACACACTCACACACACGCACATCATGTCTACTCATCACGAAGACGACGACCTTGCTCCCACTCAAACTGCTGGTTACAAGCCCGGTGAAAAGAAAAGCTTGCAGGAATATCAAACTCTCGACGCCCAAGACGAGTCTTTGAACAAGTGGAAAGAATCCTTGGGTTTGAAGGGTGCAGGTAACAAAAGAAAAAAGAGCATCCAGTGCATATAGAAGAGATCCATGTACTTAGTTATGTATCTTAGTTGCTGGTCCTACCGATGATCCTCGTCGAGTAAGTACATCTCTTTCACCACCACACCATACACGTACACAACGCAACCCCTTTTTCATCCCCACAACTCATGTATATCATTTAGGTTGTTGTTGAATACATTGCACTTGAAGTTCAAGATCGTGATGATGTAAAGATCGACTTGTCCACACCTGGTAAGGATAGAGAAAGAGATGATACAAAAGGCGCGCGTGATTAAGTAGCATTCCTATAGATGCTATTGAGAAGGCCAAATCGACTCCCTTCACCATCAAGGAGGGTGTTGAGTACCGTATGAAGGTTAAATTCCGGTTAGTAAAATGAGATGTTTGTGTTGGTAGTGGTGGATATTGACATTGTCAATTTTTGTTATCAGCGTTCAACACGATGTTGTCTCAGGTCTCAAGTACTTGCAAGTTGTCAAGCGTAAGGGCGTAAGAGGTTAGTTGGATGATAATTCTGAAAGCTTTGGCAATCAAGCTAATCATAGTGTCAATGGTTAGTTGACAAGACCGAGGAAATGATTGGTAGCTATGGTCCTGCTGCTGAACCCTATGAAAAGAAGTTCCAACTTGAAGAAGCACCCTCGGGTATGCTTGCTCGTGGTCATTATGACGCCAGAGTAAGTATAGATGATGGATAAGTAAGAGTGCATTTTTGGTTAATCATCCACATCGCTAATGTAGAGCAAATTCGTTGACGATGATGGTGTCGTCCATGTTGAGTGGAACTGGTCCTTTGATATCAAGAAAGATTGGTAAACGAAAAGAATGAAACTATACCATCCGACAGCGATCCTCTACTTTTGAAGATTCCCTTTCAACGAAACGACAACCTTTATGTACAAGGAAAAGACATCATCTCTCTCTCTCTCTTTCTCTTCTCTCTATCCTTCTCTCTTTGCAACAAATAAACCCATTACTGAATATATATGTGTTTTCTCTTTTTTATGCACATGAAATGAATCGGTTCTATTACAAATAAAACAACTTTTTTTTTACTCCAACTGAACAGTAGCACCCAAAGCTTCGAGGGTCTTTTTGAGCTTCTCGGCTTCTTCCTTTGGTACAGATTCCTTGAGGACCTTTGGCACGCTTTCGACAAACTTTTTGGCATCCACTAAACTTAAACCAGCCAAGTTCTTGACTTCACGAATAACCTTAGCCTTTGCACTAGCATCGATCTTTTCAAGCTTGACGTTGAATTCAGTCTTCTCAGCAGGCTTTTCCTCTTCAGCGGGAGCAGCAGCAGCAGGCATGGCACCACCCATAGGCATAGCCATAGGCATAGCAATATCCTCAATGTTCAAACGAGTCTAATACACATATCCATGTAAGTCGTTCCAATCTATCGTATCGTGCGTGTTGTATATACCTTGAGTTGGGACACAAGCTCGGAGGTCTGCAAAAGAGTAAGGGTCTCGATCTGATCAACAATGCTGGCGATTTTGGGATCGACGGAGGCACCGCTGCTGGAACCAGGTGTAGGAAGAGGTTCGGTGGCATAGAAACGTTGTGCAATAGCAGGAGCAACACTATAACAACGCATGAGCATATTTGCAAATGTGGCATTGGGGCTGTCAAACGTACCGAACGGATTGGCGGGCGGCAGCAGAAGAGCGTGTCAACAAGGTAGAGGAGAAGCGAAGCTATATCATGCATGATACGAATACAGTGAGAACTAGGTCATCGTGGGTCGAGAAATGGCATTGCATACCATGGCGGTGTTGTGTGTATGTATTGGAGCAAGGAACCAAGCAAAAGAAGCGAAAAATATTGTTTGTGCCGATTGCCAGGGCAACACCGTCACGAGCCACAACTACAACCACCACTCAGAACAGGATTTGGACTACCCCCCAAAACCAACTTGTAGACATTTTGACAGGATGATTCACTTGCTCACAACATGGCAACTATATAGACCCTTCTTTCTAATAAATGCCATTCATTCATTTACTGTGGTTGACTCTTTATTCGTATTCATACAACACTCAATGCAATGGGTTGATCAATCAATATTGCCTGCTCGAGTTTATTACATAGGCGATTCCATTTGGATGTCTCATCAATAAGCTTTGAAGCTACATGTAATCGCAATCACTTTTCTCACACGGCCCATATCCAAGGTCATAGAATTGATGATTATAAAGAATATCATGTTAGGAACAAAAAAAGAAACCAAGATGTTGTCGGGATAGGTGATGATAGGATGAGATGGGGGGAGGACGTAAGTATGTATCTAGGAGTAGCGGTGGGGTGATAATAACAAAAGCGTTATGCCTCTTCCAGGTATCGGTATTCGAACCTATATCAAAGGAAGAGGGAATCAGCCATCATTGTTATTAGGCAAGATTGTGTGATTGAGCTTACCGGAAATCAGTCTTTTTTCGTTGGCACCATGAACCCTCGTAATCAAAATAAATATAGGTGCCTTGCTCATAGTCATCGGTAATCACTTTGGGCTCTTCATGACGTTGGAACCAGGTCAAATACTTTTTATGGAATCGCCATGATTGCTTTTTCAATTCCCTTGCAGCAAGGTATCTGGGATATCATAGTGAGCCTTTGATTCATCCGAAAGAGAAGCGCATACAAGAACACTTACTGCTGATAGGTTCCTTGCTGGTAATAAAAGATGAAAAACAACGCATCCATATCGAATTTATCGAATAACACAGGATTATCAAAGACGGCCAATGGTTGTTGTGGATAATAGTTGGGCGTGGGATAAGGATTGGCAGGTTGGTATGTCTTTGGCCTATAAATGCAACAATGGATTAGGTTTGATCTACCATCCCCACGTGGCACGTGCGTGCATGTGCTTACCGTTCAGAGTCAATGAGATCAGGTACATGCTGTAAACTTGTATCCAGCATTTGGTGTGTATACATCATATCAGCCTTGCCTATACCTATAGCATTATTAAATCCTTTGCTCTCATGGATCATATCACATTTTCACTCTGCTGGGCTTACCTTTAGCTTTGACAGCTTCAAATGCTGGTGCAAGATCCGCTAGTGATGATGGTAAACGTGCTTCACTCATATCCGGTGGTACACTGGAGGCGTCAGGTGACTAATAAAAGGGATAAAAGTAAACATCTATTCAATGACAATGATCCAAATACCAGTAAACGTACCTTGGCTGGATACTGTGAGGATAACAATGCAGCACCAGGTTGCTGTATCACATGTTGTTGTCGTTGTTTATCTTCCTTGGCTTGATCAATGATCTCTGGGGGCTTTGTCCATGCATTCTCCACCGGTTTGTCGTTTGCACCTGGTATCTTATCTTGCTTCTTTGATAGACTATCATGGGAACTTGATGTAGAAACACCTGCTGCCGCTGCTTGTGCATACTTGAGCCCTGTTGTTGTGGGTGCTATTACTTCTGGTGTCGATTTGGTTGAGCTGGGTGTCCTTAGAGGGCTCGTGCCATTGGATTTTGCTGCATGAATTTCCATTTTAGTAACAACATCCCACCAAGAGAATCATTGAATGCTTACATTTGGGCTCTTCCAATGAAGGTGTAAGTGGATCTTCTATAGCTTATGTTAGACCAACATCATTCGTCAAAGAAAAGAGCACGTATATATATCTTACTTGACTTGGGACTCAAGATCTTTTGTGGTGTAGCCTTTAACGAGAAACCATGTTAACCAATGCTAATAGCCATTTGCTAGAAGCACTTACCTCTTCCTCTTTTTCCTTCTCTCTCTCCTTTTCTCGTTCCTTTTCCTTCACCCTCTCCTGTCGTTCCTTTTCTCGTGCGGCTCGTTTGGAGTGCGGCTTGTCATCTTCTTCCTTAGGTTCTGGTTTGCCTACATCGATGATCATGTCAGCCATCTTTCAGCGGAGGAATTGGATAGGATGAATCACACTCACTCTCGTTATGTGCAAAGTATTCATCTGTTGCAATATTGTATAGCACCTCGTCGTCTTCCAGATTTAAATCGTCATACATATACTCGTCTTCCTCAAAATCAGGATCCTGATTCATTCGAATATAAGCGACAAGGACAGCTGATGGATAACCAATGCAGTGTATATACCTGATTGCTTTCAACATAGTATTGTACATCATCTTTGATAGCAGCAACCTATCATATGATGCGTGTGAGTAAGGTAGAAATGAAGTTGCAAAGTCTCAAACGGCATACCTTGTCCACTTGCAAATGATCGTTTTCCAGTAATCGGAGGATGAGTTCTAACCGGCCGAGATGATACTTGTTGCGTTCGAAATGGTGTTCAAGCTCACTGATACGCTCCTGTCGACTGTGATCTTTCTTGCCGCGTTTGGATGTGCCTTGTAATGTCTCAATCTCTGCCTCTGCTGCTTCCATTTGTCGTTCTATCTCGGTCTTGGTGGTGGTGATCCATTCGCAAACATCCATCTTCTCCTTCTCCTTTGGATCCATCTTCTCTTTAAGCATGAGACCCTCTTTGGAATACGCCTTGGTCTTCATTTCCTTCTCTATGGTCTTGAACCGCTCCATTTGCAACTCGATAAGCTTGCGATTCTCCAACAACGCACTCTTGTCCTTGATTTCATTCGACGATAGCCACGTCTTGATCTGATCACGTAGTCGCTGCAGCTTCTTAATCTCCTTTTTCAAGTCCTGCTCGTATTTCTCTTTCTGGTTCATGTTGTTTGTCGAATGTATCTTGTCAAAGATGGTCTCAAAGATCTCGACACCTTCGCTCACTTTCTTCAACACTCGGTCAATCTCGGCTAGATTGAAATGGACAAGGTAAGTGCATTGTTGCAAGCGAGTGAAAAAGACGAATAGTATCTCATGTGCGAAGCGCGTGTATGTTTTATGCGCGTGTTGAAGGAGTTGGTGGACGTGGACGGCAAATAGAAATGGGTGTGGGCTACTCACTCTGTAGCTTTTTCATGGACATGGCGGATGCGTTGTCGTCGTTGTGGTGGTCGTCGTTGATAAAGGAGAGAACAAGGTGACTGGAAACTGATAAAATTGTAGCAAGATCCGAACTATTACAACCAACTCATCTGCCATCCCTTGTTTGTCGATCATCCAAAAGTTTCATTGTCGTCATGGAAATAGATCATTCATTTAATGATACACAGCGGTGATAGTCGCTAGGATTGCATGATTACACGATGCGTTGCCAAGATCGTCCAACCATATCAGTTAGCTCGTACACATACATACCATAATAAATGATTCATGTTTGCAAGGGATCACGAAAAAGTTGTATATGGATGTTCATAGTGGTGGTCATGGCAACGACCATGTTCCCAAAAAGTACAATGGTTGTCAAGGTCCCAACTTGAGCTGTTTCTCTTTCATAGAGGTGTCCACGACTAATCCAAATGATTATGATGAATGACATACTCGATTATGGAGACATGAATGATATAAAGCTTGCAGGTTGTAGAGGAAGGGATGAACCAAATTAAACTCTATAGAAGGTTATGGATCATTTACTCGTAACATAGGGTCATCAAAAGGTGCTTTCATTGTCTTAGGAACATTTTGATCGTAATGAAGGCGCATGAATAGTAATAGTGTCAGTGGATACCCAACCGATTTGAATATTTGTATTCTATACACTTTTATTTGACTATGGATCAATAATGTGTAAGAGCTTCTATGTTGGGATCATGTACGGCTAGAACGATTTAGAGGATTACAAGGATTTCTAGGCGTGGAAGCTATCATTGCCAGTCAACCCTTGCATGCGCTGTTTTGTTTTTTAAGCCAGATTTTTGCTTGCTGACCTCTTGTCACTCTATATATCCAACATGCTGAAAGGTGCCTCCGCATTGGCAAGGGCAGGTACCCGAGCAGCCCCTGGTGCACGCTTCCATCAGGTAAATGGGTGGGTTCCTTGTCGTTGTGATTACTCAATCTCACGGTTCTTTGTATACAGGTGTCGCGATACTATGCAACTGAAGCAACCAATGGCACGACCAGCACCAGCACAACCAGCACCGTGAAGAAGAGTTCTTTCGGCAAAAAGCTTTTCTGGACAACAGCATTGGGTGTTACATTGTACGGTGGAGCAACCTATGCAGCATTACACAATGAGGCGTTTTATGACACATACACGACCTATGTACCAGGCGGTGAGCAAGTATTGGACGCTATAGAAGACGCCATGCACGATGCCGAGTTTAAAAAGAACTTGGATGCTGCCACTGAATGGAAGAACACTGCCGTTTCTGCTGCTGGACAAGTGCAAGGTTACGCTATGAAGGCCAAGGATACCGCTGCTGATCTCTACGAGTATGCTCAAGATGCTTATGCTCAATTCACGGGTGACAAGGACGCACCAAAGATCCCATCATCCGATGGCAGCATTCCTGCTACGACGACAAAGCGACGTAAATTCAGCCGACGTGGTGCCATCTTTTCCAACGTGATTGAAACAGACCAGGATGCTCCTGTACCTCAATTCAAACCTGTTGGTGAACCCAAGTTGGATGAATTGGCTGCGACTATTCAAACCTTGGTCAAGATGTTGAATGAAATCGGTCTCAAGGGTCACGCCAAACGCTTAGCTGATTATGGATCACATGAAGTCGAGCAATTGTATCGTGAATATCGCAAGGTGTGCAACGATGAGGATCGTGTTCTCAAGGATATCAAGGAACTTGTCAATGAATCAGGTGCTCTTGCCACACACGTTGAAAAGCATTTGGAAGAGATGGATGCCAAGGTTCTTGCTGCACGTGAGCGATCCATTGACCGTGTTCAAGAGAAGAAGGACAAGATCAGACGTGAATTTGCTATCGAGGCTGAAGAGATCAAGAAGGAGTATCAGGCCCTTGCTATTAAGCAATTGAACACCCAACATGAAGAATTCAAGGTGGCTATGGCCAAGGAACTTGAAGAACGTGCTGTGGAACTCAATCGTCAATTCATGCGTCAAGTGCGTCAAAAGGTTGAGACTGAACGTGGCGGCAAATTGGCTCGTGTCGATGAAGTAGCTGTACGTCAACGTTTGCTTGAGCAACTCTCTTATCAAAATGCGGAGGATTTGGATGATTCACGCAAGGCTCATCAACTCGTGGCTGCTGTGGATGCTCTTAAGCGTGCTGCCTATGCTGGAAATCAACAAGCTTTCTTGGATGAGTTACAGACTTTGCTCGTGATCAGTGCACCCGCATCACCTTTTGCCGATCTTGTGGAACGACGTAACGATGAACTTGTTCAAGTTGTTGCACGTAGCATCTCTGAAACCGTAGCACGACATGGCATTGATTCAAAGGCACAACTTGAGGAACGATTCGCCAATGTAGCAGCTGAAGTGCGTCACGCTTCGCTTATACCTGAGGAGGGTAGCAGCATGATCTCCCATATCATTTCTATCATTATGAGCAAGTTGATGTTCAAGAAGCAAGGCTTGGTTCCTGGTGATGATCTCGAATCGCGTATGGCTCGTGCTGAATACTATCTTGAACGTGAGAATGATCTTGAAAGTGCAACTCGTGAAGTGAATCAGCTCAAGGGATGGCCCAAGCATTTGGCTGCTGATTGGTTGGATGCTGCTCGTCGACATTTGGAAATTAAGCAGGCTCTTGAGGTAAGCAAAAGAGATGGGATAGAGAGTGATGGATATCCATCCATTCACACAACAATGGTCATTTGTAGATTATGCGGACACAGGCTTTGTTGGGAAGCATGTCTCAACTTTAGAATCTTCACATTATTATTACAGCAGCAATAAAACACCAACCAAAAAAATACAAGATCGTGAAACCGGCATATCATTCATCAGTCATTTCGGCAACTTTGAAAGGGGTGTTTGTGTTTGTGTATGCATGCAACACACAGGATTTATTTCTGGACAACTGCTCGATACTTTGCATGTGGATGGCGGGATCAGCGTATTCAGCGGTGGCTTTGTGCATTTTGGCTCTGCCAACTTTGATGGATGTCGTTTACTTGTACAAATCAGGGACCATGCTCACATGTCAGGTGGTGTTATTACTCCTTCTTCTCCACAACAAACAGCGCTCATTTTACAGAATGATATTACGTGCCACGCACAGCGCCATATATGCTTCAACACTTTATGCAGCAGCTATTCGGATGACACGCCAACAAATGCAGCGCTAAAATTGATCGGCATTACGTACATGGTCGATTACAGCTATCCGTAAGTTATGGAAATGATGTGCCATTTTGCATGACATTGGGCTCATATCATCCAATCAAACCACTCTTCATATCAGGGTCAACTGAATGGTTATACAAAATCAGCCTCTTAGTCAGCTGAAGTGAACGGGAGAAACGTGTGTATATGTCGTAAGTGTGTTACTGCATGTTATTCTACACGCCACTAAGCATGATGTGTAGATGATGCAGTTTTGTTATACAGCTTCTCTTTTTTCATTCGTTGATCGATGCGACTCCATTCTACGCCATCATCTTTCATCCATTTGTGTTGTATTCCCATTCTCTCTCACCAAAGAACCCTGAACATCATCAATGTGGAAATGTTTGTATACACACATGCCATGTACGATCTTGCACACACACACAATCCCCAGACACATCCCATTTTCATTGTTGGATTCGATATCCCCGCCGCCATCACACGATTGTGCACCATTGTTGTATCTATGCGTCATTGATGATGATGATGGAGCAGACCCAAACCTTGTATCGTGGGCCAAAACAGAAAAACAACAAAGCTGCATGGTTTGCTCTGCACATGTCGAATGCAGCAAGGCGAGGTCGTGTGGGTTTCCTTTTATGCGAAGCATCCTCTCATATCCTTTCTTTTCCAACAACATTAGCATGGATCGGGGATACACACAGCCGTAGTGGGTGATAGCCGTGCATAAAAGCGATTGGTAGCATTCTCCCTTGCTTGTCTTTTTCCCTTTTCTTCTCTTGTCTCTCCTCACTTTGGATCGACACCTAAATGTCAAAACATCCACAATCGGACGACAGCCATAGTCCGCAGCATGCTGTTATCGACATCCCTATCAACGACGGCAAGGCTTCAGTGGAGCAGCAAATCGAGATCCATGGTAAATACATGTTGCATTTATTATCTTTTATCCCCAATTGGCTCTTTTAACACGTTAATTTAGTGCACGACCTTTTCGATGTCAAGGAAAACAAAAGCATCTCTCTCGAAGAAGTACTCGAAGGGCTATGTTACGTGATGCATTTCCGCATTCAGGGTGGATGTCAACCACACCTCGATATTAAGCTGATGCGACGACTCTGTGAGGCGCTCTTGCTCAACGCTGGACATACGGAGGGTCATTTGCTACGTAAACGTTCCACACATGCTGCCGATATGGCCTTTTTTCTCTTTGGTGATTTCCTAGAAGAAGGCAAGTTTAGTGTGTGTCTGTGTGCACCATAATCGATCACTTTTTTCCTTTTTCTGTATTGGTGTACCAGGGTATGGGAAATGTGGCACTTACGTTCTCTTTCTTTTATCCAGTTGCCGAGTTTCGTGCTGTGGTTGGAGAAAAGGATGTGTATGAGCTCAAAAACCATCTCAAGATCCATTATCGGTGTCAACCTTATTGCACGGATGAACAAAAGCAGGGTGCCATTGCTATCGTACAGCTCCTGACCGAGTTTTTTCCTCGACACATCGATGATTGGCGTGATCTTATCAAGGAAGGGGAACAAGATGATATGGAAAAATTGCTTGGTTCTTCATTAGCCAGTGATATCGCCAAGCAAAAGACGACGACAAAGATGCCTCGTGGTGGTGTGGTGGTACCTTCTTCCGACAACACCGTATTGCTTCCACCGCCTCCTGCTTTATACTTTGATCGATCGGTTGAGAAGCTATTGAACATGTTCCCACATACGCACCCTGAACATGGTCTACCAAGTGCTCTTGTGCCTGCATTACGAGAACAATATGGCACCAATAAGCTTCCCGATCCTCCGCGACCAAGTGCATTAAAGATGCTCTGGACCCAAATTACCGATTTTATGGTGCTATTACTACTTGCAGCGGCTGTTGTGGAAGCTGGTCAACAAGAATTCAACAGCATGGCGGTTCTTTTGATTGTCGTGGTGCTCAATACAGTGATTGGATTTACCCAAGAATGGAAAGCAAGTAAAACTCTCAGCGCATTGATGGATCTCACTGTGCCACAGGTAAATGTGCAAGACCCAATGATTTGATTCATTGTGCGTGTGCTAATCACAATGAAATCACAAAAACAAAGGCTCAAGTCATTCGTGATGGAGAGCAAATCATGGTGGATTCGGAAGACCTTGTTCCTGGTGACTTGGCAGTCTTAGATGAGGGCGATGCAGTGCCTGCTGATATCCGGTTGATCGATGTTGCCCAATTAGAATTGGTGGAAAGCATCCTTACTGGTGAAAGTTTACCGGTGTTAAAGAAAACAGATGCAATCAAGGCAAAGGTAAGATATTACTACTACCATCTATCCCCCCTTGTTTTCTACCCCTTGACTAAAAATCTGTACGTCATACTAGTCGCGACGCATTCCTCTCGGCGATTGTCTCGGCAATGCATTCATGTCGACTACTGTAGCTCGTGGACGTGGTAGAGGCATCGTTGTGCGTACAGGGGAGCAAACAGAGGTAACGTGATTGTTGAATCCATCAACTCCTTGATGATTTCTTTTTTCAAAAAGATTAACACAAACATTTGACTAGATTGGTAAAATTAGTTCCGCCATCCAAGCAGGATCAAAGCGAAAACAAAAGACACCCATTCAACGACGCCTTGATAAATTGGGAAAGATCCTCGTGCTTATTGCCATTGTCCTTTGTGCACTTGTCGTCGTTATTGGGATTGCATGGAAGCATGATGTTCGTACAACCGTCAACATTGGCCTAAGGTAAATGCACATTTACATGTGGGATATCTTGTTGATGATGTGACATTCACATGCTGTGCATAGTCTTGCAGTATCGGTCATCCCTGAAGGCCTTGTAGCTGTCACAACAGTAACCATGGCATTAGGAGTACGCCGAATGGCAGCAAAGTAAGTTTTCTTTATTGATTTGTTTGTTTGTATTTCATGCACACTAAACCTTTGTTTGTGATAGGCAATGTGTTGTTCGTACACTTCCAGCTGTAGAATCCCTTGGTAGCGTCACTGTTATTTGCTCCGATAAGGTAAGCTTTGGTTTCTTGCATGTGTTGTCATCTGGATTAACATGTGCTGCTGTAGACGGGAACTTTGACGGAAGGCAAAATGGGTGCAGCAGAGCTATGGACAGCCGATGACGCATTGTATCGATTTACAGAGTCAACATCGCTTGATCCCACACATGGAGATATCATAGTTGAGCCTGCCGAATTACGCCGACGCATGATTCATGTACGACGTACAGCAGTTGACGCTGATGAGCAAATGCACCAAGATGACGCTATTGATTACGCTGCTATGCGTACAAGACCCATTGATCGCACCATGCCAAACGCATATACATCCCATTTACGGCACGCTTTTATGGTATCAGCCCTTTGCAATAATGCCTCTGTTAAACGTGATGATCAAGGCGACTGGGCAACAGTGGGTGATCCAACCGAGGTTGCATTAACGGTGGCTGCTCAAAAGGCCAATCTTGGACGTGATCATTGGACAACCACCGAGGGCATGCAAAAGGTGTTTGAGCGTGCTTTTGATAGCGAACGCAAATTGATGAGCACGATCTACCGACCCTCTACCGAGAATGACAACAAAGGCCAATTATACGTGCTCTGTAAGGGCGCTCCTGAAGAGCTATTACGCAAATGCACAACGTATCTTACACCCACCAACACCACTACAGCATCGGCATCTTTATCTTCACCCTTACCACCGCCACCACCTATTCCATCAGCTCTTACAAATGACACTGCCAGCAGCTCCTCCAGCACAATGACCGAGAATAGCAGCAGCAGCAGCAAGAATAATAACAATGCATTGGATGATGATGGTGGTGCTATCACAAGCGATCAAGGCGTTTCAAGTGAAGAGCATGATAATCATACGCAGCCGATGAATGATACATTTGCCACCAAAGTCACGGATGAAAGTTCCCGGATGGCATCACAAGGTTTACGTGTGCTTGGCCTAGCATTTAAGCGTGTACCTGACATGGATGACGAGAAATTGGAATCGATTGGTGAAAATGACTTTACCTTTTTGGGTCTTATTGGCTTGATTGATCCTCCCAAACAAGGCGTTAAAGAATCAGTGGAGACATGCCAACAAGCTGGTATTCGTGTAATGATGATTACGGGTGACCATGTGGAAACAGCTGTTGCCATTGCTTCTCAACTCGGCATCTTCAAGCGTGATACACCTGGCATGGTAAAGTAAAATCGAATCTATTTTGTATATGGAATCCCACTAACATGGATTTGGGAACGTATGTAGAGTAGAGCTATTCTGGGACGTGAGCTTGACTTGCTTTCTGAAGAAGCGATCATTTCCCTTGACCCGTTTCCTAATGTCTTTGCAAGAGTGAGTCCTGACAACAAGTTGACCATTGTACGAGCGTTACAGCAACGTGGAGAATTGGTGGCTATGACGGGCGATGGTGTGAATGGTAAGCTATATACAGCTGTGGATCGTTCATGTATCAACCTCGTGTGTGTGTGTGTACTTTTTAGATGCTCCTGCAATAAAGTCAGCTGATGTGGGTGTGGCAATGGGCCAAGCTGGTACCGAGATCACCAAACAGGCGGCTGATCTTGTCTTATTGAACGACAACTTTACAACGATTGTATCAGCAGTTGAGGAAGGTCGGCACGTGTTTGACAACATCCTAAAGTTCATCGTCTACTTGCTCAGCTGTAATGGGTCTGAAATCTTTTTGATGCTTACTTGTTCAATTGCCAATATCGAAACCCCATTTACTGTGATGATGATCCTTTGGGCCAATATTATAGGTACGCTCCCAATGACTCCTTTTCTTTACCATCCTTGCTTGTTGCTCATCATCATCCATGTATAGCCGACATTCCACCTGCTATGGCGCTTGGTGTGGAGCCACGTGAAAAAACGTTAATGAAACGGTCACCACGCGATCCTAACACGGGTGTGGTTACTCTTGCTGTATGGATCGTCATCCTATCCCAATCCTTGCTCATTGCCGCCCTTACGCTTGGCAGCTACGTGCTTGCATTGTACCGATACAACTATCCTGTTCCTGAAGCCCAATCCTTGGTAAGTGTGGATACATTTATGAACGTGGCAACATTACTAAGCTTTATTGATGTAGGCATTTACTTGTCTCACCACGATTCAATTGACGCATTCATTCCTCTCTCGAAGTGTGCATCTTTCAGTCTTCAAAACGGGATTGCTGAGCAATCGATGGATGGTCGCAGCTTTCCTCATCTCCTTCTTCTTTTTGATCCTGGGGATCTATGCTCCTGGTATGTTGGATATGCATTTTCTTTTGGGTCTTCCATATGTATGGAAACTTCAGCACAAGGCATCATCATCAAATCCATATCCCTGCAGATCGTATACTAATCCATCATCATCCGTTAGGCATATCAACTTGGCTCGAACTCACCTATGTTGGATGGCAATCATGGGTCATGGTGATCGTATCACTCACGATACATATCATGGCCGTTGAATTATTGAAGCTGACATTGAGGCGCCTCAAAGTAACCATCTGATCCAAAAACGATTTACAACAACACAAAAATTGCACAAGCACACATGCACACACACATTGCATTATTGTCACCTTACATTCCCCTACCCTGTTTATCTCCTCTATTCCCTTTCTTGTAGTAGTAGTATAGTATATGACATGCACACGTTATTCTGGGCGAATGAAAGTGTTATTTGTACAGCATCACATTCCATGTTTGGGTATGCATGACTAAGACAGGATATAATAGTGCCCGCCCGATGTTGATGGTTGGGTGGTACATGCGTGAGCGCGTGTGTCATCGGATAGGGTTGGTTGAGAAGGGGGGAAACACGTATATACATCTCCTCGAGCACTCCCTAGCACTGCTTGTCAATCGATGAGATAGGATGGGTACCTAATACATGGTTCAAAAAAGATGATGCCAAAGAATCCCGTATCATTCTCGTAATCTCAAGGGCATAAGCTCGCATGCATCAATTGTCGATGTTGGTTGCATACATCCTATCGGTGGTCAAGGACCTTTGAACATTATCATTAACAGCAACATACAGCTTTATCTCCTTGCCAAATGATCATGACTCTGCACCCCAATGATCATCATTTGCTTATTTGCGTATATTGGTTGTTTTGACCCCCGAGTCATCTTTATCTCGGCGGTGATCATTTCATAAGTGCTTCTTTTACGGAGGCATATGATGCTCCATATTCATGAAGGAAAGTGCAACACTGTCTTGCTTTCCCAAACAAGCATATCAACAAGGAGAATAAACATCGAGGGCGGAAAACATAAAGGGGAAAGGAAAGAAGAAACGACCGATGATATGATGTCCATTCAAATATTGTATATGCTAAGAAAAGACATGGGCGACAATGAGCCTCTTGCTATACGCCTACCCATAAATCTGGTTCATCCATGCGCCCTTTGGCAACCCGAAAAAGGGTGCATGGATAGCACGCACACACACACGCCGATACGTACATACACTCAGAGCCATACTTTATTATACAGAATTAAAGTAAGAAAGTATAAACTCACCTTTGTTATGTAGGGGTTATTGTTGTTATCGTTGTCCATGATGGCATTTCTCTATTGCGTTAGACCAGGGAGTAACAGGAGACGACATCCATGTAAATGAGCCATCGCTTTGTATTTTCAAGGGATGAGCCAAGGGCCTGGTGTAGCAGCAGATGATGTGCCTGGCCATGATTTTCATTTGTGCTCTCCTATTGTGTTGGTGGTTAAAGGGGGTGGTTGCTTTTTCGTCACTTGAGCCATTTCACCTCCTCCTCCTCGTCTTACTATGTGCGTGTGAGTGTACTATACACACACACACACACATCAGGCCCAATAGTCATGATCCCCCAACCACAAATACCTATATCCGGCTATACCTCCTTGCCTCTTGAAAGCTTTTTTTGAAGGCAATAAACAAAGGTTATATGCAATTGACAGTGGATATAAAAAGGTTGACATTGATGGGAGTAGCGCGCGTGGCACTTTTTTCTCTAAACCTTGCGCTTGGCTATCTACTCACATCCGTAGCCACACACACCCACACCCATAACCCTGTACTTTTGTATATGACTATTTATTTCTTCCCCAACATCCCATCCTACCTATCATATACATTATAATTTGGACACAACACACACACAATAATGGCACCAAGCAACCAAGAAAGCGAGTACTTGAGCAGCTTACGTTCGGTGCGTGAGCGCTGCTTCCGCGTGCAGGAGGCAGCCATGCGCAACAAGTTGGAACATTTTGACGTGGACACATCCAAGTTGGATGACATGGTGACCATTGTGTTATCATTGATGAAGCGAGATTTTGATGACACAAGTCAAATCCCACAATTTGGACGTTGGCGACATTTTGAAGCTGGAGGCAAATCGCGTATTCAGCAACAGCTTATCCAATCGGCTTGGGCAGGCATCGACCCGATGGAACAAACACGTCGTCTTATTGATCTTTTTGTGGTGGCGGTCTTGTTGGATATCGATCTTGGTGCTGGTTATGCCTACCGTGAGCAAGCTTCCGGTCGTGTATATAAACAACACGAAGGTGTGGCCATCGCTGTTTATGAGATGTTTTTGGCTGGTACCTTTTCGAGTGATCCACGTGTGCCTCATCGAGTTGACTGTAAGTATATATGGGTGATCATTTGGTATGCCTAAAAAGCCGTGCTGATTTGTGTTTTACTCTATAGCTGAGGCCTTGTTGGATTTCTCGCTTGAGACATTGGTCAACGGCATGCAAGCAACCGTACTTGAAGGACTCAAGGATAGAGTGGATCTCTTACGCCATTTGGGTCAGCTTCTCGAAAGCCGTCAAGATTACTTTGGTGCCGGCATCAACTTACGTCGCCCTGGCAACCTGATGGGTACGTAAAAGATAATGGCATTGACGTGTATCAGCAACTAAACATGGGATCCTATAGATTATTTAATGTCGCATCCTACTACAATCAATACGAAAAAAGGCCCATTGATTCATCTCGAAACGTTATGGCCCATTGTTCAAGATATGGGTGAATTGTGGGCTGCCGCTGATGAAAGTGCCAAAGGTGGTACATCCGAACTTGGCGATGTATGGCCTTGTCAATCAATCCGTAACACCAATGTCTCCAACCCACATGATCATTTTGTTGCATTCCATCGCTTGTCGCAGTGGCTGGTCTACTCCTTGGTGGAACCTATGGAGAAGTTGTTAGGAGCAACCATTGAAGGCACTGAACAGCTTACTGTATTGCCAGAAGCACGCAATGGTAAGCATACAATAATACATAACACGTGATAGGAAATGATTGACCATGGTCTTTTTTCAATAGGTGGTTTGTTAATTGACACTGGTTTCCTCACTCTTAAGCCTATCGATCTTGAACGAGGGATCGAGAATTATCGAAAAAATGCACTTCTCCCTGGCCAGCCCAAAATGGAAGTCGTGCCAATGTTTGAATTGAATGACCCGGTTGTCGTTGAGTGGCGTGCCCTCACGGTGGCCTATCTTGATATTGTTGCCGAGCGTGTCCGAAATACGTTGAACGCTAGTAGGAAATCGCTCACACTTTCACAAATAATCCAAGGCGGTACATGGAGTGTAAGTTGCTTTAGGATAATGGCATATGTGGACAATGACTTATTGGATGAATGTTGTATAGGCTGGTCGAGAGCTAGCAGAGATTTCTCGTCCCAATACCCAAGAGCCGCCTGTTGTTATCAAGGTAAGCAGTTAGCTTCATGGCAGCAATGATCCACTTGCTAATGATGTTTTACAGCCTGATAGACGTGTTCTTTACTAATAGGGTATATCGCTTATCCTATAAATCATCTCCTTCTTTCTCCTCATCCAATACTGGATAACCATATCACGCTATCTCCTATCATCCGCCCCTTTTTACATTGTCCCTCTTTTTCATGTTGATTCTTTTCCCCCTTCAATGGACCACGTCAATAGTACATGTAATTGACGGCATTGTCACCAACTTGAAGCTTCTCCTTGGAAACATGCTTTGATTCATTTGTTATGTATGCAACATCAACACCATCGGTCATTAAATGTGCCAAGCATCAGCAGGGATATTGAAATGGGTGATTTGGCTTCGTTTTGAATACTTGGATATAGTGCACATGAAAGTTGAGAGTCTTTGTATACGTTGTAAAAGAAGATGATGTACTGAGGGATGTTTTTTTATTCAATGTTGGTAATGCTAATTGGATGCTTTGGATGGAAACAACGACTGATAAATGAATATACACATGAAAAAAGAGGTCTATTGTTGGTCCTGGCTGTAGTAGTTCTCGCGCATGAACTCAAAGAAGGCAAAGTGATCAGGATGAGGACCATACTTGTATACAAATTGAGAAGCGAGAGAAGCACCAAAGATAGCCTTGACGTAGCTCTCAGGGACGCGAGCCAAAAGAGTATCCAAACCAAGCTTATCAAGGAGAAGCTTGGGGAATGCTGAGCGAAGGACTTGGTGACGCAAGTTGACATTTTCCCAAAGACCAGTGTTTTGGAGTTGCTCGTTGAGCTGAACAATGGCGGTAGAAAGATCATCCGAAAGAATGGAAATTGGGACACCAGACTTCTTGTGTTCACGCCATAAGGCTTCAAATTCAGTGGCAGCATTACGTTCAATGATCTCCTGGACTTCCTTGACATAGTCTTGGTAGAATGCAGGTACTTGGCCATCCTTGACACACATGTGCTCAGTGAATTCGCTGTCGTTGAAAGCCAAGGCAGCCAACACCTCGAGGGAAGATGATGTTACACCACCCTTGTTAGCTGATGCATCCTTGAATACCACCACACCAGCACGCTCAAGACGTAAACGAGCTTCTTGTGTAAAGAACAAGTTGGCACCTTCAACAATGTACTTGAACATAGGAGCACCACCACAATCAATCAACTTGTTGACGTTGCCAAGGTCGACGGACTCGGGGCGACCACCACAAGGAACAAAGACAGTGGCTGAAGCAAGGCCGTTGGTGTGGAAGGTGTTGCGGAATTGTAAGCCATTATCGACAACAGTGCCATCAGGAAGAGTAACATTGGTCTCATCAACCAAGACACGGAAACCATTGGCAGACAACTTGGAGATATCAAAGTTGTTGATCATAAGACGTGCATTGGCCAAACGAGAGAGCTCCTCACGATCGATACCTTGAGGATCATGCAACACACCCGATCCATCAACAATAGCAACGGTCTTGTCCTTGGAAATCTTGATTTCATTTGAACCCAAATCACCATCAGGACCACCAGTTTGCAACTTTGTGCAATCCTCCTCATTCAAACCAAGTTGGCGGTAGATACCAAGGACATATTGATGTACGGATCTTGTGGTCATACCATAAGTGTCGTGAGGGATACCACCAAGGGATTGGCTCTTGCCAGTAGTGAAGGCCTTCCAGAAGCTGGCATTGCGCTTACGAGCATGTTGAGAAGCCCAATCCATATAGTCAGCTGTACCTTCGTCAGGACCAAAGAACAAGATTTCAGGCTTGCCGGTCAAGTCGACAAGGGGTTCCTTGATACCCATAGTCTCGCCCACAATCAATAAATCCAAAATAGAGTCGACGTATTTTTGGAATGCAACAGCTGCCTTGTCTTGTTGATAAATGTCGAGAAGAATAGTACCCTTGGAACCACCTTCGGGGATATCCTTGTTCTTGCGTTGTTGAGTGTTGGCCAATGCATAGTTCTCATCAAACAAAGTGCGTTGATTGATCGAATAGGCTTCGCGATTACGAGAGCGAATGATACGGATACCACCACGTGCAACATCACGGAAGCGCAAATGGAAACCACGGAATTCAGAACCAACAACCAAAAACATGCCATACAACTTGGTGGGATATTCGATTTCAGGAAGGAAGCTGGGATCAAGGCGGAAAGAAAGAGCGACCTTGGTAGTTTGATAAAAGTTGGTCTTGAGGACATGCTTGTTGAACAACAAGAAAGATTCAAACACCATTTGTTCATGGGCATTGGAAGTGGTGGTCTTGATCTTCTTGGTAAGTTCCTCAGGGCTCAAAATCTCAACAGTGCGCAAACGTTGGTATGAGATGGTAGGGTTGATGGAAGCTTCACGTTGATTGACATAGTGCACGCTGGCGAAGTTGGCATAGAGCAACTTGATAAGATCAGGGTATCGCTTGATGATGTCGAGGATGTACTCGCGAGTAAAGGTATCTTGACGAAGACGCTTCTTCATAGTGGTCAAAACTTCTTCGTGCATGGGATTGGATTTATCCAACAAGGTGGTGAGGCTGAGATACTCCTTGCCAAGACGATTCAAAAAGTGTTGGGCAAAGATCCAGCACACATAGCCATAGACAGTTTCTTGAACGGACAACTTGTTGGTCTTGAAGAATTCTTGCAAAGGAGTGGTTGGCAAGCAGTAAAGCAAAGAGGTTTCCTTCATGACTTGGTAAATGGAGTGCTCGATAGGGATGGCCTTGGTGTTGGGTACAGGATTCAGGTACAAGCCCATGATTGTGACACCATTGGAGAATTGCTCTGCATAATGAATTCATGTTAGATACCTGTTTCATCCATCCCTTTTCCTTGATAAATATACTTACCGATATACTTGCGAGTCGAATACAAGTCATAGTAGTGATACAAATCCGACATGGCAGAGAAGAAGCCTTGAGCACTTCCTTGACGATAGCCGATAACCAAGCGACGTTCACGGGTACCCTTGACTTCATACATTTCAATGACAGGACCAGTACGTTGCAAGACGTTACGCATGACATCCTCATAGATCTTGAGAGTGAAATCAGTGGCCTTCTTCAAAAAGTTCTGATCGGCAACTTGAGTGATATCGGTCTCTTGTTCGGGAGTGGGATTGGGGTTGACGAATTGGCACTTGGTCACAAAGTAGCAACGCAACTTGGGAGTCATGGTGGTACCAGCAGTGGGATTGGAGCGGAAAGACTCAACACGATAGGCTTGAGAAGGGCTTGATTGATCCAAGTATTGCTCATCAATTCTATATCGGCAAACATGCATAAGCAACGCGTGTATGACTCTAACCCATCACCCACCCATGTACTATACCTCTTTTCAAATTGAGGACCTTGCAATTGAGAGACACCGGGTTCGGATGAGTGAATGTAGACCGATGAGTCCTCGGATTCCTTCTCCAAGTTGACGGCAAGGACGTTCTCGTGCTTGGTATAGGCAAGGATCTTGGCGCCATACAAGGACATGATATGGTTGGCAATGGTCTCCACGGACTCCAAGGAAAAGTAGAAATCATCGATACCAAGGTTGCTGTAACGGGAAGAGATGTATGAGTCGGTGTTGACCGCTCCCCCCACAATGCATAAATCCACCACCACCACCATCACCCAAATACTTTACCCATAGAACCATGACACTTCATTTTGCACAAGCTCTTGAGGAATAAAACCAGACTTCTCCAAATATTGGCAGACTTGCACCATTTGTTCATTCTTGCCAGGGAAGATGTTGGCATTATAGCCATCCACGTTCTCAATGGTGTGGCTCTTGGCGATACCGTTAGTAACGCCATTGGCAGCGGGTGGTGTAAGTGTAGACCCGGTCATGATAAAAGAGAGAGTAATTTAGAGATAAGGAATAAGTGATAAGAGAAAAGGGGGTTCATGGTGCCCTATTTATACGCCCTGACAATGAGTCAGGTCTTCGTTTGGATGGCTACAGGCCTGGAACGTGTGTGATTGGATGAAGCGTGAGAATCATTTGTCAAGCCGCCGCCCTTGTAAGCCCCAAATCCTATTTTTAAGTGTGTCCCCGCTCAACATTACACCCCGCGGAATAACTCTGTGCATACGTATGTTGTCCTCGCACGATCATCTTTTGATTATCACGATTTTCTTCCCTTGGCAACAAATGGGTGATTTATGATATAAGCAATAGCCACAAAAGGTGGCCTGAGAAATTAAGATTTCAAGTGCATCCGAAAAAGATAATAGAACCTCGCATCGAATGCAGCGACCACCTCCCCCCTATTATGGACCATAATTGTTTGCCCGACCCTGCGCTTAAACATTGGGTCTTTTTCACTCCTGTGCTATGTTTCATTGAAATGTAATCCATGACCGAAACTTATGTGTGGGGTAAGCTATTGGCCAACGATGATGAATAGCTTGATGAGTCACGGCGCTTTGTCATCTGAACCCTTTAGCCGATATTCAGGTGGAGCCTTAATGCACGAGAATGTGGGGAAATAGTCGCTCTCAATTACACCAGCGCAGAGGAAAGGAAGACAATTATTGCTATATTCAGTATAGGTTAATCCAATGACGCGATCCTCCTGCAACATTTCACTCCTCTCCTCTGGGAACCATGTGTCCACGCTCTTTGATTGTTGGCTACGACCGTGGAAAAAATTCGAATTGCGTGTAACACAAATGCAGCGTCATTCTCAAACTGTGCGCAGGGGCACCTGCTGCCGCTTGTTTTTACTGCCATCTCCCGAAACACCATGACCCAGGGCATCGAAACACCCTGAACAGGTAACCCAGTTGTCCTGTGTATCGAAACAGGAAGGGGCTGCTATCCCTTCATTGATGCTATAGTGTTACGTATTGTATAGCCTAGACCCTTTGTCCCCGTTCCTGAACAGGGTTCTTAAATCTGCTGATAGCAATGAAGAAAGTTGTTGATCGTAAAAGTAAATACATTTAGAACCTCATCGACCACAAAACGTGTATAGTAATCACCTAAAGGAAATGTCAAAACCATCAACACGCATGATACGCTCCTGCATAAATCACCATCACCACCCGCGGAGATCTTTGATATCCGCGGAACGTTTAATGTGTCTCTCATGGTCAACAATTCGTTGTTAGGGTAGAAATGATTATGGTATTCTTCTTTAAAAGTAGCCTTGGGATGAGTGTTGTGCCTCATGGATGTCAACTTGTGGATCAAAAAAGATGTTGTTCATGCACAGACATGGAATCAGAGGTAGCATAATGCATCACAATTCTTCATTCGGATATGCCGATTTGCATTGTCATCATCATCTGCTGCATAACAATTCCTCGGATACGTTGATGCTTTATTACATGTAGATGCAAGCACATTATTATATGTACGCGATACCGGTTGTCAAGGTAGCAACAAGCCTTGCTGGTTGCCAGCCAACGAGATACCATTTTTACCTTGCAACAATGACAGAATGTTGATAGCTCTCATCCCGATGTTGTGATTTTTCCCAGGATCTCCCGCCTCAGGCATTTCTCCCACGCCCAACCACCACGTTGTGTGCATTGTGCATTGACAGCAACTGATTCAGCACATGCTCTGTATAGAGTATATGCTGTCAATGGCACTACACATCATCTCGTGCATCATCACATCACCTTGAAACATTATGTCAGCAAATGACTCAAGACACAGACCCAAACAAACCACACAATCTACTCCAGCGATAGTCCTTTTGATAACAAAGTCACTTAATGATTGCATCTCATTGTCTTAATCACCTCGTTGGTTTGCTTTAGTAGTTAACTTCAACAATGGGATGTACAGTGCTAGAAGGGATATGATAAAAGTAGCAATAAAAAAAGCGAAGATATGAACTGATCACGCACCCTACGTAGTATAGTATGTCGTCTCTCCTACATCTACACCTTCTCATTCAAAATTCTTGTAATGGAGCGTGTAGTCGTTTATTAATACAAAGGTGATCAGCATGTCCAATAACACATTGTGTGAAAGCTTCACGATCGAGATGGGCAATCCATAATCAAGATTTAACTTTTACAGTGTTCATGGTTTTGTAGGGCAGCGTCTGACAGGTCAACCTGCTTTAATTTCTCAACTCTTCTACTCCCCAGCTCCTTGTCTCTTTCTCACATTCTCGGCTGTTGCCCCATTCAAGTACAACTACCACCTGCAAACGATTGTCCTGCTTCAACCCATCATGTCAATCCTACAACACTCTTGATCCGATTGTCGTCAACTGAATGGCATGTCCATGGCTCGTGCACCTCACTACAACACACGCCTTCCATTGACATTGCACCTTCTCTTGTACACTCGTCTACCACGACCAATCGTAACAGCATTCATTGCAGCAATTGCTATTAGCAAGGTCCTTACTCCATTGTCTCCAACAGCGTTCTTTACTTGCAGCAACTTGCCTCACAGCCTTCGTTGCC
The DNA here is from genome assembly GCF_029851405.1 of Lichtheimia ornata. NCBI lineage: Eukaryota > Fungi > Mucoromycota > Mucoromycetes > Mucorales > Lichtheimiaceae > Lichtheimia > Lichtheimia ornata. Next base: position 1,760 of record NW_026695434.1, on the reverse strand, counting down.
TGGACAGCACATAGCTATATACAAGCAGCTTTATTTACGTGTAGCAACTTGCTTAAATACATACGGATCCTTTATGGAAGATGCCATTTCAACCGTCAACTACTATTGCCCAATACAAGCATTCTTCATCTGGTTGAGCTGCGATAGAAAATGACCAAGAAAGAGATTGACCAACAGCCGGATGGAAAGGGGAAAGCGACCACAGGGGTCCTTTGTACCAACATGTTGGAGTTGCAATGGGTATGGATGGATGGGTGGATGGGTGCAATCAAGCACAGTGATAGTGGAACCTGATGTTGTTTTGGTTATTTGGCACGTCACCATCAGGAAGGATGGAGCATGTTACGTGGATGGGTCTGTGGATAATGATGGATTGGATGGCAAGGATGAGAGGGCTTATATCTTTGAGGAAAGGTGGGCTGTCGCCATCGATGATATTGGGTATTGAAGTCAAGGCACGCACAGCAACTAGTTTGCAACATGGATGGAGATATTTATGGTGTCAGCAACCAAGGATACAATGACACAATGACACAATGACCCACTGATTCTATATGACCCACTTGATTGGTTTCCGGAATGAAGGGAGGATAGAACCATGAAGATTGGAAAACGAGATTAGATGATATACATCATTGCATCGATACACCTTTGTTCCTTTCACCACACTACATTCGTTAAAGCTTCCTTGCTCGTATGCTGATGGACGATACGAAATGGCCATTCGCAGGATTGTACACAAGTTTAAATAGACGCATGTATTTTCAAAGATAATAAACACATAGTAATGTTACCCAACAATAGAGCTTGTTACAGAAGTTTGATCTATTGAAAGCTTATGTCATTACGTTTAGGAAAGAGTGAGCTTTGAAACAACGTGAAACGAGTACATGCATTTGCTTACTTTGACAACTTTCAGCATGTGCCGCTGTCTTGTATGTATAATCTTGAATGAGTACGATCTCTGGAGACAAACAATGCCGTCCCTCCTCTCCCTTTCGCACGAATACTGTCGGATGCACTGATTATTTTTGGCTTGTTAACTACTATACCATGTTTCCATACGGTCTTTCATAGGCACACCTTACTATAGGGGCAGGAAACATTATGCAATCTTCACCAATAAGATTGACTCTTGTCAAGTCCCGCCCTCCCGGCTTAATTGCACAAACACGACCCTCTGCATCTTTGGCTCTCCAGGGTCTAGATACTTTACATTAAACAAAGACCACTTGTCATATAGCATGACGCTCATAAACATAAAGGTGCCTGTATCTCCAAACTGTACAATGAAACGTGGGGTTTTTATTAGAGCAATGGGCTCGGCTTGGCCAACAGCACCTTGTGTGCAAGTTTCATGTTCAATGTCGCAACTAGCCCAAAAAATATTTTTTTGGTCGTCGAAAAAAGTTTCAAGAGGTCGACTCGTTTCACTTTGGCTGGTGGCGACATTGCGAAATCTGGGATTGGCCACCTTGATCGTGAAACTGGCACCCAAGGTGCAGTTGACCAAGCCGAGCACATTGCTCTAATAAAAACCCCACGTTTGATTGTAAAGTTCGGAGATACAGGCACCTTTATGTTTGTAAGCGTGATGCTATATGAGAAGTGGTCTTTGTTCATTATCAAGTAGGTGGACCCTGGCAGAGCCAAAGATGCAGAAGGACCTCTTTGGGTAACTCAGCTAAAAAGTCAGGACTTCAGGGACAATGCATGAAAGGTACGCAACCCTCACTTTTATGTCATACATTGGCAGCTAA